>NW_009706480.1:254289-291780 GCF_000703405.1 Apaloderma vittatum | reverse complement strand
CTGGCTTTGCAACCGCCCTCTAGGGAGCTCGGTTGGGATTTCCCGCAAAAAGGGTTTTGTCTCGTTGCGGAGACAGCTCTAAACTTTCTTTGCGAACTGTTAATTAGACACCGTGTACTTTGCTCGTGTTTCGTGCAGGCGAATGAAAGTGCGAGGCTGGAAAGGCTTGTGACTCAAGGCATAGTTATTTGGGAGCTACAGAACGCCGCTGCCTTCCGCGTTCAGCTGGGCTCTACCTGGGACTTGTGACTGTGCTGCTCCGGGACTGCGTCAGTCTCGGTGACAGCCGGAGACAGAAGGGATCAGTCACGATATGGGTCCGTTCTGGGTTAACCAGACACAAATATACAAAGAAGGAAGTGTTAAGTTTTTCCCTGAGATCTCATGGAGATTTCACGCATTGCCTTTGTTGCCCGTGATCTACAACGGTCTCGTCCTTATCGCCGAGCCCGTCGTGGAATGATAACTTGCTTGTGAGGGAACTTGGTGCTTTTGTAACTAACGCTGTTACCTTGAATGTGATGATTAGCTTATTGAACACCAGAGGGAACTCTGAATAGGTAATTCATTTGAGGGAGATATATGCTTATTTTACTGTTTATGTTCTCATTACAATGGAATCTAGAAGGAAGCAAGGGCTGGTAAGTAATAGGCTGCTGGTATGTACCTAGGATTGGCTTCAGCTTGCTTTATAGTTCTTTTCTGAAGGCGTCAGCCCCAAAGCTGGACTGAAAAATCTCTTTCTTCCTTTCCAAAGCTTGAAATATATAACTGGCCTTGCAGGGGCAGGGTTGTGTACTGTGCTGTAGGCAAATCAGCTGGGCTCTGAGCTAGGGAGTGAGATTACAGATGCACATTGGGCTGGTGCTTAATGCCCAGCCTGCCTCTTGGGTTGCAAGACAGATCTGGCGTACTTGGGTACCGGGCTGCTGCCTGCGATGGAAAAGCCAGAGCAGAGCATGCTTCCAGCCAAAACAAAAGGGAGGAAGTCTGCTTCTGAGCCTAGCGTGGCTTGTCCTCCTTGCCTTGCATACTTGTAGATCTGAAGCCCTGGTGGGAACCTAATCTGATTTCACATGAAGTAGAAAGTTGTCTTTCTTAGAATATATTACTTAAACCAATACAGAAAGTAAGTGGCGGTGGTGTTTGGAAAAGGAGTTTGATTGGTGGCTCCTGGTACTAAAAGATTTTTAAGTGATCTGACATAGCTGGAAGAGCCTGGGGTCAACCCATCAAAATGTGATGCTGTGTTTTGTGGTAAAATGAACTCCCAAAACATACACGTGAAGCTCTGGATGCTCACGATAGTTTGTTATAACAGATAATTAGACTTCTTAGATACTCCTGGATTGTCAATGATATGAGAAAGATAGCATAAGAAATACATTTGTGACTCTGCCTCCTGCTTCAGGAGCTGAAACATCTCCTGTCCCTTTACTGGAGGTTACTGTGCCATTCAGCCTTGTTTTCTGTTGGACTTTGAATCTGTCAGAGTTTACAGCCTGACATATGAATGTAAACTGCGTTTTATGACTGTTCATGTTAGTATGTAATGTTGTGAAGTCAGGTAGCATGAGCCTCCTGTTCATCCCTCTGTCCTGGCAGAGGGACAAGGCAAACAGCTGCAGTCAGTTAAATCAAGCTGCAGTTGCGAACTAGAGCCCAAGAGCACCTACGTTCTTCTGAAATGCCAAATGTGACTCCAGCGAACTGCCTTGTACTGTGTCTCCGTGGGCAGCCGTAGCAGAGCGGCAGCTCTGAAACAGAAGAGGTTGTGTGACCTTCTCCTTAGGTCGTTCACAGCACATGAGGTTCTGAGTTTTAGAAGGACCCAAACAGTTCCCCTCCTTTTTTCCTCTTCCTTCATCCATTTGGAGAGTTAGAAAGTGAACAAAGGGTTTTTTTCTTTTAGCTAAATCTTACTTTGCCCATCTAACTTAGAGACATGCTATGTAAAATATCCTCACTAAGGGCGCAGCCTTCTTCTGCCTAAATATTCCGATAGATGTTGAAAGCGTTCATATGGTTTTACAAAAGTGGGAGCTGTTTGCCTTGCATACAGAAGTTTTCTAAGAAAAAATTACATTTTGAAGGGAATTCAGCCCAAATCACAGAATGTTAGGGACTGTAAGGGACCTCTGGAGATCACCTAGTCCAGACAGAACAGATCAGATTGCACAGGATGGCGTCCAGGTGGATTTTGAATGTCTCCAGAGATGGAAACTCCTCCACCTCTTTGAGCAGCCTATTCTAGTGCTCTGACACCCTCAAAGTAAAGAAGTTCCTCCTCATGTTTAGATGGAACTTCCTATATTCCTGCTTGTGCCTGTTACCTCTGATCCTGTCACTGGGCACCACTGAAAAAAGACTGGTCCCATCCTCCTGACACCCACCCTTAAAGTATTTATAAGAATTGATAAATTCCCCCCTCAGTTTTCTACAGACTAAAAAGATCCAAATCCCTCAGCCTTTCTTCATAAGAGAGACATAGCTCCCTAATAATCTCCGTAGCCCTTTGCTGTACCCTCTCCAGCAGTTCCCTGTCCTTCATGAACCAGGGAGCCCAGAACTGGATACAGGACTCCAGATGTGCCCTCACCAGGGCAGAGGGGAGGGGTAACCTCCCTTGACCTGCCTATTAAGAATAAAATAGCTCCAGTGACTTGTTGCTAACAGGTTTGGACTCTGGCTTGGTTTTGAGAAAATAGTTTTGCACATTTATTTGTTTTTATGAAGGTATAATACTAAGCATTTGTATTTCTGTAATGGCTATAATTTAGAACTTTTCATACACTTTTAAATTATTTATTGTATGAAGCACTGAGTGAAACTATTTATTACACTGGTGTCACATTCCGAATATTGAGTTACAATTGTAAAATTAAGGTAACAAGCTTAAATTGGGGTTTGCAACCTTAAGCTCTTGCCAGCAAGCAGTTAATGGCAACACTAATGCTAGTAAAGTAATTGCTACCGTTCTTTTACTGTCATTTTGTTCTCGCTCTCCTCCAGTCAGACTGTTCCGCAGAGATATAATGAATATTCACCAAAATAGCTTGGCATTGTCACTTATGCAATTTCTCATCAGATCAAATGTGTTGATGAGTTAATGTGCACTTGATTAAACGTACTTGATTTATGCAAACAAAAACTGTAGGTCCTTCTTGAAGTAAAGTTAGCACCTGCACAGCTGTTAGTGAGATGAGAGTCTAAATAATTAAGATGGAATTAGGTAAACAAACAACCCCAATGTGGTGTTCCTCCTACTTCTTCACCTTTTATCTTTTAGTTCAGCTCATTAGGGGAAATTTATTTTAGCTTTTCTTGCAGCTTTTCTCATCCACCATGGGAAGTTGTGAATCTCGGCTAATAGTGGGGTGACGGGAGTCCTCTTCTGTTTAAATGGCTACCATTAGGGAAAAATAAAATAAAAAAGAAAAATGCCATTTTTAGCTGTAATAAGACCAGGGGTAACTAGAATTAGTGGAGTAGTACTGTAGGTTTTGTTTAAGTATGAGGCTGCCTTGGCCTTGACATTGGTCTGTTAATCCTTGTTAAAAAAAAAAAAAAGAAACAACACAGTGACCGAATAAGTCATTGAGGGGGTGTTTGGTTTTAAGTAAGTGTTTTGATAGTTTTGATAGTATGTGGTTTAACCTTCCTGTGCTTTGCTTGGTCACAACTCATGTAGACAAAGTGGAAATAAGGAGTTGAAGATAAAATGGGTGTCTAACCATCAGCGGCTTAGTGGTACAAAAAGCTCTCAAACTGTCTAAGAAACTGCTGAGGTCTGGCTAAAAAGAGGCAGTGGAGTCCTTGCCCCTGGAGGCTCTAGAGGGTCGATGAAGGAGGATGAGGGCATGTACTTGCCCAAGGTCTGGAGCAACAGGGCAGACTGGATTGCTGTTCAGGACCCCTTGTGGAGTTGAGATTTATCTTCTTTAGGCAGGTAGTAATTAGGTTATCTGTTAAAATTAAGTATTTCTGTTCAGTCTCTGGAAATGCAGAGCTTTTTGAAGCTTTCCAAGTTTCCATCTCAGATGGTTGAAGGAAGACTTGTTGACATAATGTTCAAAAGTGTCTGTGCTTAACAAATGTTAGTAATGATTATTAAAAAAAAATCTCAGAGCCAACTTGGTGATCAGCCCCTGCTCAGTTACTCAGCCTGAGATGGCCATAACATGGGGCGGAGTTTGTCCCTAGGAATATGTCAGCAGACCTGTGCTCACCAGCCACGTGCTCATTGGGACACTTGGTTTCTCTTTGGAAACTGGCTTCTGGGAGCCGGCACCAGAGCAGGTTGATGATTAGCTTGACTCTGAGCTCCCCGGGCTTGGGAGCCTCGGCACTTGTCAGTGGACAGAGTCCAACCCATGCCTTCTGAGGTGCTTCCAACCTTGCTTCACCTTTGTGGTTAGCTTTCAAGTTTCTGCCTTTCTGGGTTCATTTTTGAAAGGCCCTCTTCCACTGCCTGCCCTTGGGCAAATAGCTTTGCAATGCTGGAAACAAGTGAAATTAGTAGTTTTGATTTACTTGATTGAAGTGCGTCTCCTTCAAGAAGTTAGTTATGTAATTAAAACCTTATTTCTAGTGTCTCACTTGCTTTTCTTGTTAACTAGTGTTACTAATTTAAGGCCATAGGTTAAATAGTGGAGGCAATCAGTCTCACCTCTGCCTGGCAAGATCATGAAGCAGATCCTAAAAACTATGCCAGGACACATGGAAAATACGGAGGTGACTGGTGACAGCAAACATGCCTTCACTAAGGACAAGTTGTGCCTGACAGGTTTGGTGGCCTTCTACGATGGGATTACAGCATTGCTGGGTAAGGGAAGAGCAACTGACGTCATCTACCTGGACTTGTGCAAAGCGTGTGACATTGTCCCACATGACATCCTTGTCTCCAAATTGGAGAGACATGGATTTCACAGAAGGACCACTCAGTCGAGGTACAATCAATGGCCCAGTGTCTGCGTGGAAACCAGTGTTCCTCAGGAGTTGGTATTAGGACCAGTGCTGTTTAACATCTTCGTTGGCAACATGGACAGTGGGATTGAGTGCACCCTCAGCATATTTGCTGGTGACCCCAACTTATGTGGTGTGATTGACAAGCTGGAGGGAAGAGATGCCATCCAGAGGGACCTTGACAGGCTTGAGAGGTGGGCCTGTGCAATTCTCACAAAGTTCGACAAGGCCAAGTGCAAGGTCCTGCACCTGAGTAGGAACCATCCCAAGCACAGATGCAGGCTGGGCAGAGAATGGATGGAGAGCAGCCCAGTGCAGAAGGACTTGGGGGTGTTGGTTGATAAGAAGCTCAACATGACCTGCCAATATGCACTTGCAGCCCAGAAAACCAACTATATCCTAGGCTGCATCAGAAGAAGTGTGGCCAGCAGGTTGGAGGAGACAGTTCTACCCCTCTACTCTGCTCTGGTGAGACCCCTCCTGGAGTACTGTGTTCAGCTTTGAGGGCCCAATATAAAAAGGACGTGAATCTGTTGGAGCAAGTCCAGAGGAGGGCCACAAAGATGATCAGGGGGTTAGAGCACCTCTTCTGTGAGGGCAGGCTGAGAGAGTTGGGACTGTTCAGCCTGGAGAAGAGAAGGCTCCAGGGTAACCTTATAGTGGCCTTCCAGTACTTAAAGGGGGCTACGGGAAAGAAGGGGAGAGACTCTTCAGGGATTGTAGTGGTAGGATGAGGGGCAGTGGCTTCAAATTGAAAGAGGGTAGATTTAAATTAGATATTATGAAGAAATTCGTTACTGTGAAGGTGGTGAGACACTGGAACAGGTTGCCTAGAGAAGCTGTGGAAGTCCCCTCCCTGGAAATGTTCAAGAACAGGGCTTTGAGCAACCTGGGCAAGTGGGAGGTGTCCTTGCCCATAGCAGGGTGGTTGGAACCAGATGATCTTGAAGGTTCCTTTCAATTCAAACCATTCTATGATTCTGTGATTATGGTAATTTGCAGTGAATGGATTTTTTTATTACTTGATGCTCACAGTTTTCTTTCTTAGAGATACATAATCTTTCCTTCTTTCTATTGTCAATTGATTGTGTTTTAAATATGTAGAAATTTTAGGAGTGAACTTGCATCTTTTTCCCCTGGGGTCTTCTTCTAGACGTTTTAAGAAGAGATAGTATTCTTTCTCATGTATATAAGAGCTGTATATAAAAAAGATCTAGCTTTTACATTCCTAGTTGCATCGATGTTTAGGATTTATGAAAGACCAATTCTTTAACAGTGTTTGCCCAGTGGGAAAACCCTGATCAGTCAAATGTATTCAAACATAGGACAAAAGCAGAAAGCAAGAAAAAGAAAACACACTGATTTGGTAAAAAGGGTGTAACTGCAGTACAAGGTAAGGTTTGCCATCCCGAATCAGAAGGACAATTTAATAATCTTTTGCTTGGACTTACCCTAGGCATACAGATCAAATTAAAGCCTCTCTCCTGAAGATATATTGAGCTTGGAATAGTTAGTAGTAGATGTTTATGGTTTGCTTCAGCTTATTGGTTATACTTATTGCAATTAGAAGTCCAAAATATGCAGATTCTCTCTTAAACACATCAGAAGACTGTTAATTTGTCCTTCCTTAATGTGTTGCCACAGTATATGTTGAACTTACGTGTTATGTTCATTTAATCAGTGTGGGAGAAATTGGTATAAACTTGATGTTGGGCCTGTTGAATCGTAAAGCAACGAGAGCAATAGTTTAACCTCTTCTGTTTCCAGTCCTGTGGGACTACTAAGTAGTTAAAAAGCTTTAAAGCATTTTTCTGTACAACTTAGATTCATATCATCAGCAACTGGACCTTTTTCCATCATGAACTGATGTCACTGTCATGCATGCACATCACCCTTACAGGTGTAAGCTACAAACCTAGAAAAGCAACTGAAATGAGTGTCTTCTGGGATATTTATTTTTGCTGTCAAGCCTGCTAAATGGAGGTAGTTTTCTCTGAAGCGTTTTTACTCAGGCAGAAAATGTTTTGGGGAATACTTTAAAGAAGTTTTTCAAGAGTCAATAGCTTTACAGCCATGAAGCTGGCTTTGTGACTAGGAATATGTATGTGCCATGTGCTCCAGGTCTTGTCTCGTTCTGCCCACCCAAGCTGTTGAGATGAAAACTCAAAACACTTCTCTTGCCCTGGCATTCCCATAGCACCTAAATGGTGGTATGGTTTTACTTATTAGTACATTGGATAAAACTCCAGAGAGGTGATGTTTATGTTTATTAACAGATGGCCTCTTCCTTTGACATTTAACTGAGGGAAGATCTGCAAGCATTTCACAGTCCATTGTGCGTTTAATTCAGTGTTCAGTAGCATTAGTGAAAATGCAGGGCAATACCCTTTGGGGTTTGTGGCTTGGGTTTTTTTTGGTTTTTTGGGTTTTTTTAATATTTGGTTAGTTTGGGGTGGTTTTTTTTTTTGGTTGAGACTCATTCAGAGTTTATAGTCAGAGGAGCTATCAGATCCTGCAGTTTTCTGATTATTTCACTTCTCTGTTGCTCAGGAGCTGAACAAACACTTGGGCTAAAGTATATCTTATCCTGAAAGTACTGAGAAAAGGAGAATCTATCTTTAAGAATGTTGTTCCTGTTTGTTTCTCCATGATCAAATTGAAATCTCATTTCTAACAGGAGCATTCCATGCTTTTGACTTACATCTGTTGGTCCCTTTTAAGTCTTCTTGTGGCTGCATTAAAGTGATTTTTATGGCTGGTATTTTATTTTTTTATTCATAAGGATGATCAAGTAAGCTGTCACTTGTCTGTGTGGCTTATCAGAAGGACTGAATCTTTAAATCTGATTATACATAATGCCCTTTTTTCCCTTCTAGATACTAATTGCTTTTGCGGCTCTGCTCTGCATGTTCTCTAATTTTTAACATCTTTTTTTATCATCAGCAGCCGTGGAACTGGGCACGGTATTTCAGTGTCACTCTTTACTGTTACATACCCCATCCCACCCTGTTCAGTATTTTCACTCACTCTCATGTCTTTGCCTCTTTGAACTATGTTAGCCCTTTTAAGAACAGTAGAAGCTCTGAATGTGATACTTAGTTGTGAGGCTATTATGACCTGCTTATCCCTTTTGGTTTCCTTGCTTCCTAAGATTACGGTCCTCTGATTTGCAAACCTTTGTTACTGGATACATATATCTGCATTCAGATATCTTAAGACTGTTTTAGTTGGAATGAGCCAAGCTTGATAAGTAATTGAGCTAACTCTGTGTTATTTCCTATTTTTATTTGTCATGCTACTAAGCCATATAATTCATTAATTTTACCACCAAGCACATGCTTCTTTCCAGGTAGCTAATAAAACAGGTAATTTAGAGCATAATCTCTATCACTACAAACTGCAAAAAGAGAATTGCAGTTGTATGGTGATGTTTCTCAGTAATGGCATCTTTAAGTTAGCTAATTTTTAATCTATTTGGCCTATATGTATTGATACCTGGTTTTTGAAATCCTCTTGATGTGATGTTTGTTGACTGTTATGACACATCTTTAAATCTTTAGTTGTTGTATTCAGTGCAAAACCAATAGATTTCACCTTCCTTACTGTTCTCCCTTTTGCATTTATGTAGATAAAACTAGGAATTTTCTGTGATGTCTTGAGATGCCAGCTCCAAAAATGATTCCTTGCTTGGGATGCCCATAAACCCACTGAGCCATTTCTCTTTGATTGTTTATGTCATTCAGTCCCTTGTCTTAGGTCTTCTCTGAAGCATCTTTTCTGTGTCTCTCCCAGCAGGAACAAGTACACGGCAAAAAGCACTTCATCCTGGAAGCTATTTGCACAGAAGCCTGAGCTCCAAGAAATCCCTTTTGCTAGCAGTGGTCGTGCTGCTCAGGTGGGCTAAGAAATCGTTTGGATTGAGTTTGGGGTGTTTTTTTGCATTTTGTTTTTGTTTTTAAACTTCCCTTTCTTCTTCCAAAGCACGTCGCTTGCTTGAAAAGGAGGAAGTCCTCTTGTAGGGAGCACTGCAGTGAGGTTGGCTTGGTGCATCGAGACAAGAAGTGTCTCTGTGGGGTCTACGTGCTTTGGCCCTAGGTTGAAGTACTACAACCTCAAATTTAGTGCGATAATCTGGCATGAAAATGTATTTACTTTGTAATTGTCCTGGATACTGTCTGATTTAGTAGTGATTTTTATACATATTTTTATACCTTCTGGACCTATAGTGTAAAACGACATTAAGCAACTTGTGCATGTGAATCATCTCCAAGGTAACTTAGTTATCAAAACATAGTATCTCAATTGCTCAAAGTAACACTTTCCACTTCTGTAATTGCACTTTTGCAATCTGTGTTGCTTATACTGCCATTGTTCAAATTATTGTGTACAGGTGTACTCCGTAAGGACTTTCCAATTTACTTTTCCCAGTTGTAGCAATTAGTTATTATCTTTTCATTTTGATCCAGAGGTCTGTAAAATAAGTGAGTAAATGTAAACAGCATCCTTGAAACTAAGCTCTTCATGCTCTTTTCTCCTACTGATAATCTGAAGAGGCAGACTGCATTTTCTGTTGTCTGTGGCATATTTAATCTACTCAAATTACACTTGAGCAGGAACTCTTGATATCAGAAGAGGGTTTAGCAGTCTTGGAAGTTAGGAGCTTTTGAACGAGGCAGCGGTGGAGTTCCTGCATCTAATTGCTTAGATTGTTGGTAATAGAAGAGACTGATAAAATTGTGGCCAGAAGTGGCTATGGACTTGCTTCCTTTCTCTCCCTCTCACAGACTTTTCTATTTTACTCACACTTCTCATGTATGGTAACTTGGCATAGTCAGGTTGTTTGCTGCTGTGCCTCTGTTGCAGACTGAGATGTTCCTATGCTGTGCTAATAGTTCAGTGGCATCGATCAGACAAAATGAGCACATCTACTGGAATACCGTGGGTCTGGGCTGCTTTGTGTGTAGGTTTGGTACCCAGGGTGCCATCTGTGCAATTCACTGTGTGCAGTGGGGTCCTGTAGGTTTCTTGACTATATTTATGTTGACATTGCTTCTTTTGGGGGAGTTTTGCAGAATCCGTAAATGAAAAATACAATTTAGTGGTATTTCGGTCATCAGTAGGGCAAGTGGATGCTGCAGCTTTCCTTCTTGACCAGGAAGGGTAGGGAACTGCTAATTCTATGTCTTCTCCCCAAAAGTCCCTGTGCAAAGGCAGACCCACATCTCCAGATTTCCTGGCTTGAGCAAAGCCTTCTGCAAAGCACTTTCACATCAGGCGCTTCGTACCCACGAGATGACTTGGCACAGGGGAGAGCGTTTCTGTTCCAAGTGGGTTACCAGCATGCGCAAACCGTCATTCAATGACATGAAGCCTTTGGTGGCAGCCCTGCTGGGAGTAGTTTTGCGGCCGTCACTGGCCAGTAGCTGTTTGGTTGTGCTACCAGGACTGCTTTGGGGACCTGTGCGGTCAGCTGGACCGGGGAGCTGATTTGGCATTATAGTATATTATATGTAGTTGTTATACGGCTTTGGGGAAAAAAAAAAAAAAGTTTAACCACATCTCCGATGTGTTTCACTGGATGGCCCTGCAGCTACATGCTATTTTGCCAAAAAAAAAAAAAAAAGAAAAAAAGAAAGATTCAAGACCTGCTTAAACTAATTTTAGAGCCAAATTCTGTGTTATCAAGCCCTGCCTGTGTCTGTAGCTCTCTTCCTTTCCTGCTCATCCCCTCTTGGGTGGCCCTATTAGTCAGGGAAGAGGAGCTTTTGCAAACAAAGTAAGGGTAGTGAGCTTTCAATAGCGCAAGCCCTTGTGGGGCTTCGCTTCCACTGGGAATAATATGAGGTGGCTTTAAGCTGAATACAGCCGTTTTCCATAGGGCTGGTTAGTGCCTTTATTCTCTGTGGGTGCTGTGAATATTGTGTCTGTATGCACTTCGTGGGGGAGCTTCCTCTGTACCTGTTGGTTTTCCTTCTCAGCACCTCCCGTGCACCACTAGCGCTCTCCGTAGCATTAACCATGCACAGAGTCGCTTCCTTTTCCCTCTTACCTCATTTTAGAAGACTTTGCTCTTGAATCCTGTAAATGGGGTGATAATTTCAAAGCAAACAGCTTCCAGTCCTTTCCTGCCAACTCTTGCCCACAAGGTATGCAAAGTAAACAGAGCAGTTAGGAAATTAGTTATGTACCTTCCCTCCCAGTGTAAGGCATCTCTGGATGCTTCATAGCCCTTTAAGTAATGAATAAAGGTAGAGAATGATATTGATATGCTCAAGTTGCATTTTAATATATGGAGCCACTGCAGAGATCACTCATATTCTTAAGAAGCTTTAGGAAAAACCTTCTAAAATGTGAGGCTTTAAAAAATCTCCACTCCTCGTGTATTGAACATTAAGGTATTTTATTGCTTGCAGCAGAGAAAGAAAATCAAACTATTGAGGATGAGGTAAAAGAAGTATAGATGATTTCCTTCATGTATCAAAAATAACTTTGAAGCCAGCTTTACCTAAGTCTGAGGATTCTTACCTCCGTTAGGCTCTTGGGGGAAGCTTAGAAGGATTTCCAGGTGCTACCATGAAATTTATAGGTTTGGTTTGGAAACCGTGGGTCTGGGTGCTGGAATGGCAGGTACACAGCAGTCACAAGTTATGATACCTCTAATAGGATATGGGGATGCCATCATGGTGTATTTACTCGAGGAGACAAGTATAGCCAACTATTAAAAAAAGAAACTTTAAAAAATTGACACAGAAATGGTTAATGCTTAATACATTTAGCTCCAGCCTAGGTATTGAACAGCCTTTGCCAATGGAGCAATAGGAAAATTTGTTAAATGTGAAAACTAGACCTGAGGTTATTGACCCTGAGGCTCAGCCACAAGGCAATGGCGTGGCTGTAAAGAGGAATAACTGTTATGTGACCTTTTCCAAATGAGAGAGGGCAGGTCCCGGGTGTACAAGGCTTGCAGGAATTAATATCAACAGTTGAGTTATAATCTAATGAAGCCATGAGCACAGACGCAACCTCAATTTAAAGCTCATGTGTGTGACAGCACAAATAGAAGGCTGGAGCCCTCCTCATTCCCATCCCAGAAGAAGACTCTTCATTAGCAATTTTACTCTCTTGGCACACCTCAAAGCACAATATCTTAATAACCCACAGTGGCTCTCCTACACACACTTCGTAAAAGTAGCTATATGCACGGAGTTCTCTCTGCTCCATTTCAGAAGTAGGACATCTGTTATTAAAAATATCGTAATTATATATTCTATATATATGTAATATAAAATTGTATGTGTTATGTATAGCATGTATAATGTATTTTATAGTTACAGTTGATGTGTTTTTAAAGGAAAGCGTGTTCTGTCATGTGAAAACTTTCCCTTCCGTGTTTCCCAAGTTAGGATTTTGAAATTTGCTGAAGGTAATTTTGTTTTTTGTTAAATAGAAATTCCTTGAGTACCATAAACGCTAACTCAAAACACCTGAAAGAATGTAACATATCTGTCTTCTGGAATAGTTCAATTGTACCTGTGCCAAATGCAGAGCAGTGAACACAGCTGCAAGGGCCTAGTTTGGCTGAACTGATGTCCCTAGAATGCATGAGCTGATTTTTTTAATTTATTTTTTTAAATACAAATTTAATGCTAAGCTCTTGTGTTTACCTAAGGGAAGAAGAAATACAACAATTTGAGTAATTTAATTTTTTTTAGTCATATATATATTAGCCACACGGTAGGGATGATGTGTTTCTGGAATAATTTCTTTTTAAATAGTTGTGCTTTAGTAAAGGTTGAAATCAAACATTCCAAATGACACAATAGCTTTTATTTTGCTCTTTAGTTTAAATAATGCTCAATTGACATATATTTTTTTCCCTGGGTGAACTTACAAATACCCTCGTTACAAACCTAAGAGAGATTAGGAGTGGAGGTAGCCTTCTGCTTAGCCTAGCTCCCATGAAGCAGACACTGCTTTCTGAGATTTGATTCAGCATCTGCTTTTTACCTGTGAATCCTTAATGAGGTTAAAGCCATCCAGGTAAATACAATCACAAATGTGATGCGTATGGTATCAAAGCCAAGAGATCAGCACTCTGGAAGCTTTTTGGCTGAACTACAAATCATCAGAGTAACCTTCTTTTCAGTACATACCCATTCCCATTCTCTGCCCATCTTCTGGAGGAAGAAAACGTGGTGGTAGTCAGTGGGACAGACTGTACCTTCCTGGCTTACCTTGTGCAAAGATCAGCAAACGAAGCAGGAATCCAGATTTTTATTTATTTTTTGTCCTCTGACTGGCTGTTTGAATGGTTTTCCTCTTGGTCTGTGGTCAGAGAGAAGGCAATCTCTTACCTTCTTCTGTGTCACAGTTACAGTACTTCATTTTTTTTCCATAGCCTAAAGATGTTTCTTTTTTTTCTGCAGACTGTATGTTAAGTATCGTGGGGACAGTATGCTTATTTTTCATCCTTTTGTCTGGAGAACTTTGGCAGCAGATTGCTGAGTGCTGGGAAGGTTGGCCAATGGGAACAATGCTTGCAGCTGCTTCATGTTATTTGGCTGTTTGAAGCGAGAGATTAAAAAAAAACAAACTAGGTGACATCTAAGTTAGGTCTTGTCTCTTTGGTGTGATGAGGATGCACATCTGAGAATGCTGTAATATTTTTCCTGTTTCTAATTTTAGCCATAAATATATATGTCCTACTCAAATAAGGTAGACCCATATACGTCAAGCTGAGTAGCTGATTACAAGAAGATCAGATGGCTTTCCTCAAGTGAGCAGTTGTGCAAACTCAAAACATTTAGAAAAAATGATTTAGCTGAAGGTGTGGAGATGGAGTACACCAAACCTCAAGCCACCTGTGAGCCAGGGATGTTCTTAAGAGGTAAACTTGACTTTTTCCTGTGGTTTAGAAGGAAAGGGAGATTTGATCCCTTGTGAAGATAGAAGAAACATGATGCTGCGTCGTCCTCCCACTTGGGAGTTATTCTTCAATGGAGTGCCCTATCATTTGATCTTTTTCAGGAGAGGAGGTGACTACTATTTTACGGGAGAGTGAAGTGAAGGATGGGGCTGTGCTTATTTGCCCAGGATCAGAACTGTGGATTTATTCCCTGGGCCTGGCAGATCCAGGAGTAGAAGTCATGTGTCTGAAAGTGTTTCTTACTTGGATACCCTCAAGGGTCTCATCCTGGCTGAAGAATGACCCTGAGGTTGTGGTTTGGATCTATGTTATACTTAAATTGTATAACTTCAAGTAATGAGAGCACACTAAGATTACAGTGAGTGCGTGTTGATGCAAGAAAATTACATTGTGAATCTGTACGACTGGGTCCTGTTAAAATAAAGTATCACCACATCAATCATGAGCAGAGGCATGTGAAGAAAATCCTTTGCCGGTGTTTCTCGGGAGTGCTGCAAATGCTTGGCTGTTCCTGGAGTGCAAAATCATTCATCCCTCCTAAAGAGCATCCAAATGCTTTTAATATTGACCAGGAGATTAAAAAAGCCCCAACAACTAAGTGTACAGCTTGGATCCTATTACTGTATTGAATAGCTATTAATATGGCTGCTGTGGGAGATGTGGTGGGAATGGGAGTGTGGCTGCCTTTAGCTGCGAGCTTACGAGCTACTAAAGTTTTAAAATGCTCCTGCTGCTTCCTTCTGCATCAGTACTACCTGCCATCCTCTATTTGTATTTTGTACATTGACTTGGGAAAAGATTTGATTTGACGCTACAGCGCAGCTTGAGGAGCCGCCTGTACAGAACATTAATATCTGATCTTGTTTCATTAATATCAATTTCAGGCGTGCATTCCGGAGGGGGTTAATATTAAGCTGTTTTTAACTGCAGCAATATTGTACGGATTTCTAGGCCAAATGCAACAGCTGTTTTGCACTAAATTTTACAGTGCAGGAGACAAGAAACAGGCTTCCTCACAGAAAGGGAATGTGGCAGTGGAAGTCCTGGAAGCACGGCGAGGTTTTAGTCACGGGGTGGGATGTCTTGCTTTCACAGAGAGGTCTGGCAAAGGCGAGGCAGGAGACCAGAGAGGCTGGTCTTGGCTGCTTGATTTCTGACATTGCTGCTTACTTCAGATCTTTGTCCCAATCCCACCTCAGCTTGATTTGCAAGCTTTCAGCCACGCTGTGTTTCTGGGCTGGCTTGTGGCCAGCTGCCCTGCTCCCTGCATCCACCTAAAGCAGAAGTGGTTGTGCGGCCACTTGCTGGAAGTTGGAGCAGACTTTACAATGGCCTCATCTCCTGTGAGAACATCAAATTAGGTCATTAGACATTAGATTAATTTTTTTTCTGTTATGATTCAGGTATGCAGCCGTAGTAGAAGTGAATGAACCATATCCTTCTCCCTTTCTCCCCTCTTTCCACCACATAAAATGGCATAATTAGGTAGCAGCTATATTGCTTTACAAATACCTCTATGCGTGAAATTAGTGTGCTTCCAAAAAAAGCCTGAAAACTGAAAGACTGCAATGTTTGTTACAGTAAGTTAGGACTGTGACATTCTATCCTCTGAGAAATATTCCTGCATAGGATCTAGTTATCCAGTTCATCAACATGCATAATTTCTTCCACTACTCCTAGCTCTGAATTGAGATTGGATTTTGTGAAGATGTCTGCAGAGGGGTTTTATGTATTGAGCCGTGTAAGAAAAGGTTAAAAATTGTTTTTGCAGCAACCATGGAGAGCTATAGCTCACTGCTTTAAAATATGAAAAAATGGTGTCTTTTAAATATCAAAGGGATTAGTATTAATCCAGCACTTGTGATTTTCTTAAATCATGTTATTTGCATAATAATACTCACCACCTGCTATATCTTCAAAGCGCTTTTCAGACATTAACTAATTGATCTTTGTAACACCCCTGTGATGTAAAGACCTGTTATTATCCCCACTCTGCAGATGTGGAAACTAAGTCCCAGAATAGTTGAAGGAACTTGTCGGACATGGGGCTGTGACGGTGGCATTGCGGGCTCCGGGTCCCTATTGTCCTGTCCTCTGGGAGTCCCCACTCGCAGCACTTCCAGGGGCAGCCACGCTTTTGTACTGCCTTTATTTAACAACAAAAAAGGCCCGAGTTACTTCTTTGTGTCTTTGGAGGGATGTTGTTGAGGCATGTTTATTTGTTTTGATTTTGAGGTTTGTTTTTGCTAAATGATTTTGCTTCCGTTTTTAGTCTCCCTATAGTCAAAGACACATAAGACCTGAAAACTTCTTACAGCTCTCTATTGTCTCTGTGCACCACAGCAGTACTAGCGGAGAGCTTTTAAGCACGTTTTCCTTTGTTCAGGACTCACTATGGTCTTCCTATTTGGAGCCTTTTTTGTCAAATTTTTCCCCTGCTTGTCAGACTAAGAAATTACTGAAATGGGAAGTGACAGGTTGAGTTGCCTGTTGTTATAAAATTTCAGTACCTGTTCTCATCCTGCCCTGACGGGGGCTGCCAAAAGAGCTGCAGGTGTCTGTCACCGAGGGCTGCTCTGGGACAGCACCACGTTCCCTCCCCGTGGGATGTCTGCCTCCCCGTTTTCCTTTGCCAAGCGTCTGCGGGATCCATAGAGCGCGTGTTGTCCCAGCCCTTGGTTGTGTAGGTGACACGTGGGTTCCCCTGACCTCCACCACCGCTGCCTTCGGAGCAGAGCTTAGTGAAACATCGGCTGGGCCTCGCTAAGTGTCGTGGAGTGAAAATGGAGGACAGGCAGGTGTCGCACACCTAAGTCAAAGGACTGAAAAGAAACTCTTTCATAGGTAATAATCTGAGGGAGAGTTTAAAATGGGTGTTAAAAAGTGTAGAATGATAGAATCATAGACCTGTCAGGGTTGGAAGGGACCTTAAAGATCATCCAGTTCCAACCCCTGAGCCATGGGCAGGGACATCCCCCACTAGATCAGGCTGCTCAGTGCCCCATCCAGCCTGGCCTTAAAAACTTGCAGGGATGGGGCTTCCACCACCTCTGGGCAACCTGTGCCCGTGTCTCACCACCCTAATGGGGAAGAACTTCTTCCTAACAACCAATCTGAACCAATCCATCTCTGGCTTCAATCTGTTCCATCTAGTCCTATCACTACCCAACATCCTAAAAAGCCCCTCACCAACTTTCTTGTAGCCCCCTTGAGATACTGGATATATTACAGTGCTTTTAATCTGGCAGTGTCAATTTAATACTTAGTGTAAGGGCTTAATATAAAAGGGTGTGGATTTTATGGATGTTTCAGCAGCATTATCTCCAAGCAGGAAGACAAATCTTGGTGGTGGAGCACTCTGAGCTCATCAGCGCAGGTTCAGACTAATCCACAGGAAAAGCCTGTGTCAGGCCAGGTATCAGGAGGAGATTTTGGATAATGTCTGCTTTCCCAAATACAGTGCCTGGGCCCCCACTGCAGTGGTGGCAAAGTTGTGTGTTATGTCAACAAGTTAGGAACATGCTTATAGTTATCAGCTTTAGTTACTTGGCGAAGCATGAGGCTGGGGTGAGGCGAGGAGCGGGAGCCCAGGTCACTCTGAATTCCTTTGTACTCAGACTGGGACAAATGGGCTGTAATCTCTATTCACGGCGCAAATTGCAGGGTTTCCAGACCTTCACGTGCTTGTGAATTGTTGGCTTCTTTTCAGTCCCTTGAACATCATTTCCATACTGTGTTGACTCAGGGCAGAAACAGATCCGGCTTCACGTGAGAGCATTGCTTGTCCTTTGAGGTGCTCACTCAATGTTTTGTGGCATTTTCAGGTGAAAGGGATGAAACCAAAGAGTCCTTGTATGAAACACTGTTCAGAAGTGGTAAGGGCAGCTCTGGAGAGAGAGAGGGTCAAAGCCCTGGTCATGCTCCAGGTGATGCTTGGCAGCAGGGGAAGCACTCTAGTGCTGATTAAAGTAGTAACAGTGTGTTTGAAGATGGAGAGAAGTGGGATAAAAGGTGGATCACTTAGCAAGAGGCAGGGCTGGAAGCGCAGGACAGGGCATGAGGGTTACAATATGAGCCGGGCAGAGGTTGAATGCAGCTTGAGGGAGGCGTTGTGCCAGCTCTCTCTGCTCCCCTGACAGGGACGCATGTGGTGTCTGGGAGAGGTTTTGGCCATGGCATCCCTGGTGCTTCCAGCAGCCACATCTGTGTCTCCCTGCCTCCTTCCCTGCCAGAGGACAGGGCAGCCCTTGTGCCAGTGGGAGCCTGCTGCTCCGAGGATCTCGGAGAAGTTGCCATGCTCATGACCACATCAGATTTTTTATTTTTTATGGCCGACGGTGCAATGGCTTGGACAGTCACCTCAGTCACAGCTCTTACGCTTGGCGAGTGCCTGAGTGAAGAAATGACTGCAGCCAACTGTGCAGTGTTGCTGGGGCTAATGGCAAAGCAAAGGTCGATCTTCCCTTTATTGCACTCAGCAAATGCTTCTGGCCTCTGAAGGGACAGGAGTGAGCGGGGACTCGTAACCCATCTTCCCTTTCCCACTTTTGCTTTGAGGCTTATGTGGACCATCAGATCATGTCAGGATTACAGTGTGAGCAGTGATGCCCTGGCTTCTGAAATGTCAAATGGGTGCATGCCCTCTCTTTCCTGATTTTTTTTTTTTGTTTTGATCTGAAACTACTGAAGTGTGGAGCTTCTTTGTACCGCGGATGGTAGATGTACCAAAAGGAGCCTGTATAAGACTTTTTGGTTTAACATACTTCTTGTAATCAGGGTAAGGAGCTTTTAAAACCAAATCCATAATGCTCCTTCCTCTGTCCCCCTTAAATTACTCAAAGGAATGAAAATATTTTTGCCACGCAAACTTATGTTTGAGTCTTGGGATTAATTTTTTAAGCTTGATGTTCATGAAGGACGCGGGGCTGTTTGCAGCAATGAATGACGTCTCACGTATGTCTGTCTGAAGCTTCCCCATAGCATCCCATCAGAGGGCCTCAATTCTGGACTGTGGACAACATCAGATGCAATTTATTCCTCGTCTTTGGATCAGCTAGCAAACTTTATTGTATTTTATTTTCTCACTGTGAATACATACTCAGTTATGGGACTTATGTGATAGCTTTCCAGAAAACCTGGGCACCTATCAAATAATGATTATTTTTGGTCTTTTTTTCTGCTAGGTTGTACTGAATGTCAGCCCATGGGAGAAGTCTCAGAAATCAGATTATTTAAAACAACATTGTAAATAATAGAAAACAGGCTGGGAAGGAGTCTGAAGAGGCTACATGTAGAGTTCACCCTCTGTTGTAAGGCAGAATCAGCTGTGGTTAAGCCGTTCATTACAGATACTTGTTGAATCTCTTCTCCAGACCTCTGACAGGGAAGACTTGGTAGCTGTCTATTCCTCTGCTCAGCTGTAACTACTGTGAACTTCTATCCTGCAACTCTTGGGTGCTGTTTAAGTCTCTTCTCTTTAATAGACATGGCAAATAGTTCATTCCCTTCCTCTGTGAATAATTCCTCTCTATTTGTGTACCCAATAAAAGCTAAATCACTTGCCAATAATTCTTGGGCCCTTGAAATGGTGAGGAAGCAAGCTTTTAAACTGTTTAATGTCCTTTTCAGAACTAGCACTGCTCTGGCAATTTATACAGCCTTGAGCTTGTTTGTGAGCTGGCTCTATAGACTCTGTAACTGGCTAGGTTTGTTTAGTAAACTTTTTAAAACCTCTCACCTTTTAAAAACCAATTGTTTCCAGACTGGGGTTATAAATGAAGTTCTATGGCTCTTACTTGTTTAATTTTGCTGTGAACAAAAATGCCAGTGTCTTCATTCAAGGGCCTGCCTTGCTTTGTACTGGCTGATTTACAATACAATGTGTAAGTGTAGTAGCAGCCTGGAACAAAGGAGAGCCTGTTTATCCAAACAAATTTGAGGGTGAGGGTGAAGAGGTAAATTGCAGCCTGTTCCCTGAACTGCAGCTTGAAAGCAGAACGAAACAACCGCACAAGGAAACGTGATGGGCAAAATGATCCTAGGGGTTTTCAGCCCAGCGTCCCTGTAATTTTAGGGTAATGCTGACCCAAGGAGCCAGGGCGAACTGTCGGGGCTCCCAGGTGCTTCCTGGCCCTTTGGAAGAGCTTCGCTGGCAATTAAAGTTCTCTATTTATTTTTTTTTTCTAACCAATTTTTTTTTTTCTTACTTGGAGCAGTTGCTCTTCTGTAGGGAGTTGTGGGGAGTCCAATGTAACCTCTTGGCAGGTCTTGCCACAGTCGCTGCAGTTCATCCATCTGCGGCGTTTTAGCCGATTGATCCTACTTGTCCTGAGCTAAAGCCAGCAAACACATTTCTCGGATTTAAGTATTCTGAGTATTTTAGCCGTATTGTTAAGCTTGTGTATTTCAGCTATAACAGCTAAGTCTATTAGCAAAGAGATTAAATTGTGTAGAAGTTATATTGCCTTGTCCAGACATGAAAAATAAATTGTTAGAAATAGGCTTCCGTCCAAGGCGTGATCGCTCCTGGAAAATAAATTGGACAAAAGTACTCACTTGTGGCGGTTTGCTAAAAGGCCTGTGCCCTGCATGCTTGCTTTTCATGCTTCCTATGGATGAGCTTGCTACCTAATGACAAAACACGTTAAGCAGAGTTGCCTATTAAAACTTCTGTTGATTGTGCTTTCTAATGTTGGCTGCCCTAAGGGTCCCGGCTGCTGAAGATTTATTTTTTTCTGCCTATGCTACTATGTAACAGCTTGAAAGAGTGATTTGTGGAGCAGGGAAGGTTGGTTGGAGCCAGAATGTGATAAGGTGAACCCTTCTTTAACACAGCTCACCAGCTTCTTGGCTCAGTTGTGTCCTGTGTACTGTGCAGTATTTATAATCATATCAAGCAACATGAAGTTTTATCTGTCCTTTGTTTTCCTCCCCATTAGGAACAAAATTAATTTTGGTTTTGCAGAGCTCTCTTCTAAACTTTCCCAAGTTATAAATCAGGGCTTTTCTGAAATCTTCAGTTTTGCCTGTGGGAAGAACACTTTAATTTGGCTTAACAGTAGATGAGTAATCTAGTTACACATAGTGATTTTTCAGTTCAGCTGCAGTCAGCTTCTTACTCCAACTGTTCCAAAAATTTCAAAGGCGGCAATCAATTCCCAGGCAGCCTTGTTTATCCTCCTCTTGATTTTTCTTGCTCTCTTCTTGGTCTACAACTCTGAAGAGAGCACTGTCTTATAAAGCATGTATGCTGTATTCCTGTTAATGGTTTTCAACACAATTTTGTTAAGTCAGGGTGCTGACCTGCTTTTGCACCATTTGGTCCTTGCCTAGAATTTTATCACAGAGACAGATATTTCATGCTTACCTTTTCAGAACAAACAAGCAGCATCTCTTAAGGAATAGTTTTTAACCTCTTCTGTCTGTTTTGGTCTTTCATGGCATGAAACTGGGTCAGCACTAGTTAAACTAGTTTATCTTGTTCTCTGTATACCTGAATACAAAGTCAGACTGAAAGCTCATGCTTACTGTGCAGCTTCACTCCACGGCTGTTTTGTAGGCACCCAAACTTGTAGCGCATCCTTCCAACGTTGGCAAGCTCAGTTCTGGGTGAATGAATGGGCCAGAGAGATGTAAGGGCTGACTTGTGTCCACGAGCATGGTAGGTAGCTGTGCCGAGGGCAGCAGAGAAGCTCGTGATTTGGGGTGTGGTGTGAGGAATACCCTTGATGGTGTGGGATCTGCTGCCCTATGAGGTACTGGGGGTGGTCAGTGGATGGGATGCACTGCTCATGAGAAGCTTCTCTTCATTCTTGTCATTAGTACATAAAGTTAATTTACTCTGCAAATGGGTAAAAGGGAGGTTCAGTCTTCAGGGACTGCCCTGCTGAAGGGGGCAGGGGGTGGTTTGGTTTTAAGCAGCTAAGTGTGGTACGGATCGTTTCCTGATGGAAAGACAAAAACATCCTCATAGCTCTTCTTCTAAAAAGCTCTGAGAAGGCTGTGGGTGATGGGTCAGCCCATAAATGTTATTAATTTCATGTGGATTCCTGCTGACTTAGGTAATGTACCCGCTGAGCTTGGATAAAAGGTTAGAGATGGCAATTATGGAAAAATCCTTTTCTGTTAAGCTTTTCTAAGCTTAACCAAGCCACTGTCAATAACTACTCTTTTTTCCTTGCTATTGTGGACTGAGTCTAATCCAGACTTGGTTTATTTATTTTTTTTTTATTGGCTTGAGTGTGCATGCTCGAGCTACATGGAGAGTATCAAGCTACATTGGGTACACGCTGAGCAAATGCATTTGCTGGATGTGCTCGGTGTGTTAAGCAGTGAATAGATTTACAGTATGTTTGTAAGTGGTCATAATTGGGTTGTAAAAGTGCGTGCTCTTGTGCTTTTATTTCTCCAGTTGTCTCTGAAGTTGAACGAGGCATCGTGCAGAGTGGCACTGGGATGGAGGAGGGGTTCAACCACAAGGGCTAGAAATAGCAGCTGTTTGTTTATGCCAGGATTTTTATTCTCTCTTCTTCCTCCTCCCTTTCTTAGGGGTAGTCTTATGTATTCCACCCACTCTCATTCCCTTCTGGTGAATGTGTGTGGATATGCTCCAGGACCATATGTGCTCGTAGATATATACTTCAAAGAAAACTCTAGACTGCCTAGAGAAGCTGTTTGAGTTTAGATGAGCCCTGAATTTGCCGACTGCTGCAGCATTTCTTTTGAAGAACCGCATGGCAACGCTGCCATTTCTTTCCTTCAGCACCTTTACACACGGATGAACACTCTTAACTCCCAAAACAAGGAAGATGCTGATATGCATACTCTGTGTGAACTTGAGCAAGCTAAATTTCACCTCAAGGCATCAGCTCAGCTGGCCTTTTTGGTGGCTAGCTGACGTGTTTTGGATCACATGATGTGTTCACCCAGCAGTGAAGAAAACGTGAGGTGGTTTCTTTTTTACCCTCTCCACACACATTGATTTCTTTAAAGGGGATTTTCCCAGGTGCCTTTCTTGGAATGACAGGCACTTGCTCCAGCTGATTCAGGGACACTGTCTTACGGAGTTGTTATTTCTAGGTACTGAAGGTTCTGGCTGCTGACCAGAAGGACCTTGGCTGTGTTTGCTGGGGCTGTTCTTGGTTGGATGCCTACCTTCTATTTGACAGACCTCCGCACATTCTTGATGACTTCCATATGATTTATGTGTTGTTAAACTGAATGTGATAAACACAGTCTCTGTCGAGGAATGCAGGGCATGTCATGCAGATCTTAGCATCCTTTTCCTTCCAGAAACCAGAACTGCACAATAGACACTCCATCCCAGCAGTGACAGCTGTTGAGCCTGCACTGTATTTAAGTTAAATAGCAGGAGTTGTCCATTAATTTTTTCAATATGAAAAGTTGATCTTTCATATGAAGGCATTTAGTTTAAAAAATCTTCCTACTTACTTTTATAGCTATTTGGTCCACTACATTTGAAAAATGAGTGATTGTACCTGGCAGATGCTTCATTGGGCTTTTGTATGGCATCTTCCAGTCTTTATGTGCTCTAATCCATTGTGCTGATCTTCACTAATTTGTTTCTGCAGAAGCAAGTTTCATATCCCAGACAGGCTGATCCTGTTTGTAGTTAGCTGGAGCTCAGGGAAGGAACACAGTTTGATTTTTCACAGGGTTTGCCATGCAGTCATGCATTCCCTTCTCCAGCCTTCACACTTTGGTCAGCCATGAAATGCAGCATGTGAGGGTGTGCATGGAAACTGTCAGCTACAAAACTCACCCTCTCTGAATGTAGGGAATTGCTTCTATTAGGATGAGCAGTCTTGCCTGCTTGCCTCCCAAGATTGCAGCATGAAATTGCCTTTAGGGACTTGACAACAGCAAAAGCAAATGACTTCACCCCCTCGCCCTGCCTTTGGAAGAGCATGTTCTTGTTAGCCAGGCTGCTCCTAAAGGTTTGACTCTCTTTGTTATCCCTAAGGTGATCTGCTGGTGTGCTGGAGGGGCTTTTTGCCTCCCCCACCACACACTTGTTTTCCTCTTGCCCGCGGCTGGCGGAGTGTTTGTGTTCACAGGATCATTTGTTTACAAATAATATCGTTTCTCCCGAGACTACATCTTCTGATGATGATCAATGGCTCAGTTACTTTTAATAAAGCTGAGGCAGTCAGACACAGGAATTCTTTTGAAGCTGTTGAGGCCTCGCCTGAGTCATATAATACCTTAAATGAAAACAGAGCAAATAGGAAATGTAGAAGCAAATGACAGGTGTTGGCAGGAGGGATATTTAGGAAGTTTATAGCTTTCATGGCTTTCTTTTCTGCTTAGGGCAGATGATTGCTCTGCCTTTAGGCACAGACAAGCTGTGAATAAGAAGATGGTGGGGAACAATGGCTAGCAGTGGCAGGGAGGTGGGTGACAGCTCTGAGCTAAGGTATCTTCCTCTTTCAGCACAGACAAAGCTCCTTGTTCTGGTGGACCGAGTTCAGCATTTGGTGCTGATGCCCTCAGCCCCAGGAGGACGGCTGGAGGTCAGGGCTCGGCAGCTCAGCTTCCCACACGGAAGGGTTTCCTGGGACCTCCAGTAATGATTAGCTCCAAGATGCTCTGGTGGGCATTGAGTGGTTTTGGGCCATATTTGGAAGCTGATTCTATCATCTATAGTACATATTCCTGTATGTTTCAATCTCCCCCAACCTCCCTACCTGTGAGTGTCTGTACAACAATTTAACTATTTTGCCAATTCAGGCTGTACACAGGCTTCTGTCAAGCTAGCAAAGCAATGGTGCTTTTCTGCAGAGGCTGTAAAAGGGAATCTTTAGATATTACATTTAACTACTAGGAGTGGATACATAGGGGTGAGTGTTGAGTGAGGAATTCCCTAATATTCACTTTTCTGATAATATGAAACTTGAAAGCAATGTATTTATGGCCTTTGAAACTCTTACAGGCACATGCGTTATGTTGAAGCACCCATGAAGCCAGTAGGGTCACCTCCCAGGGACTTTAATGTGCTTGTAGTCATCCTTCATCTGCAAAAGTAGCTGTGAGGCTGAGTGCTGTTCCCCTTTCTTTTTGGGGTGGGGTGGAGTTCAGTGGTTTCCATCCTGCGCCCGGTTCCTTGTGCCTCTCCACCCTCCTTCTCTGCAGCTGGTGGGTGCTGCTTCCTTCCCGAGCTGATTCAGCTCCTGGCATGGCTGCACTTTGCGCCAGACCTGTGAGATGTTTTGATTTGGAGGCGATTTGTTTGGGTTTTTGTTTTTGTTTTTTTTAAAGAACACAGTGCTCTTTTGGAGGTGTTATTTTTAAGCTCCACAAGTAAACGTGCACCCAGCTTCCCTGTGGTTAGAAAAGCAGCTGAACTGGCACCTGGGAAAGGTGTGGTAGCCCTCCCATGCTGGCAGGGAGACATGGGGGATGGCAGCAGGGGGAAGGAGGCAGCTCCCAAACCAGCTTTGCCACCGGAGGATTGCTGCAAGGTATAGCAGCATCCTTCCCCAGGTGTTTGCTCTGACTCCTACCCGCTACTTGCTACAAGCTGGTAAAATGGAGTCCAAGGGATGTCCTGGGAGCGAGGAGCACTTTTATTCTGACTCCTTGGTGGCAGGGCTATGGGCACAGCCCCATCCCACCGAGCCAACCAGGCTGGCGGGGAGCCAGGGATGTTTTCCCATGGAATGAGGCTGCAGGGTGACAGCGGTGCTGAGCCACGTGTCCTGTGTCCTTTGTCCACGCCACTGTAGCTAGATAGCTCTAACCCAGTTTCAGGTCCAAAACAAATTGAAGACTGGGTTGTATCTGCAATTACAACAAGTCTTCCCGTGTGATGTGGATCCATGGACATGGCTGTGCCACGGTGGAGCTGGAGAGGGAGGGGTCAAGGATGAGGTGCTTGTGCTCCTGATGAGACTTGTGGTACTCTCACCTGGGTTCCTCTCCACTAATCTTATTTTTCCCCACACTGGAACTGGGTTTATCATAGCCTTGGAAAAGACACAGGCATTAGCTGTGTCATTATTGCCTTGCTAAGGAGCTTCTACTTAGGTATTAGTTTTTCCTGGCTCACCTCATGAGGAATCCTGTCTAACAGCCAAGGAGAGCCTAGCCCTTGCAGAAACCACCCATAACATCCTATCCGAGCATCTGTTAGCTGTGTCCCAGTCGGCTTGAAGGACCTGTGTACTTGGTGCTTGTGAGCAAAAGCTATGTGAACCTGCCAGAATTATGCCCTTGGCTGCAAAGAGAAGAGACATACGGAGTCCAATTACTGGCTCTAAGCAATATAAAATAATGTTAAATAACTCCTGATTTTTAGATTTAATTAAAATGAAAGGCTGAATTGGCACAGCTACTTCTGAATTCTCAGCGAGGGGTAGGAGTTAGCAGCACAAAGATAAGTCTAAGGGAGAAACTTTGAAGTCATTCTAGTAGTGCTAGAAGACGGAGATCCAAAAATATTTGGCCTTGCTCACTGTGCTGAACATACTCCTGTTCATGCTTTTTGTTGCTTGTTCCCAAGTGACAATGACACATTCACTTAAGTCGTGGAGGAAAAAAAACTAGATTTCAAAGCAGCTGATTATGAATCATACCAAAAAAAACCCCAACCATCCTGTACTGGGGACAGAAGGAAAAACGTAGTTCAGCATTTGCAGTCATGAGAAGAAAAAAAAGAAAAAAAGAAATGTAGGGAAGTAAAGCACCCAAAGTCGCCTGCAAGTCATCGCATATCGATACAACTTGACAAGAGTGATTTCTGTCAGCATGTCAAACTATGTATTTTGCAGTAATCTTCCTCTATTTGTACTGAGATTGCCTGGCCTGACTGACAGCTAGTTTGCTTGTTCATTCATGGGATAATCTGTTTTGTCTCCTATGTCTGTATGAAGCTGAAGAAGAAAATTGCAGGTGGGCTTTTTGTAGGGAGAAGTCTTTTTTGCTCGTCTGTGTGTGTGAAAAGTTGCAAGCTGTGTTTGAGGGAGAAAAGAAAACCTCTGTTCTGCTGCTGTTTCTGGGATATTGTTATAATACCTTTCCAATGACGCTCTTGTAGCGCGGTGAGGGCAGTCAGTCCCAGATGTGTCCCCAGCAAAAATGAATTTGGAGAAATGCCCCAGCTTCTCTAAAAATCATTTTATTTGTGTTATGTGCAACTGATTTATCTTCTTAAACCTGTTTTCTTTCTTTCAAGATGGAAGAATTAACAATCCTCTGAGTGTAGTAAAAATTTTCCTAGCTTTTTGGATGTTATTCTCAATACACGTTTATAACTGAAGAGCTTCAGTGTTATGTTGATACTGTTTAGATTATGACAAGTAATTGCAAAGCTATATTCTGGTTGGACCTTCTGTTCAAAAAAAATAATAGTAAATTCTAAGTACTTAGACTTTCTGAGAGAATACTGTAAAACAAATCCAACCTTGGAAATTCTGGCTTCTTTGCAGTGACGTGATGTAGAGCAGTGTTTGGGCAAGTGCATTTATGAAGTGATGTGGCTGAAGGCTGCAAACCTGTATAATTATCTGTCTCTGGATGCATATGCTAAACTTCCAGTGTTGCTGCATCACCTAAGCACAGTCTAAAGCCTAACTTCTTCCATGAATGTTGTAGTATTTCACGGGATATTTTTTTGTTTAAGCACAGCTCCTCAGAATCATATTAGAAATAATTGCAGCTTTCAGTTAAATTCCTACATTTCAGAAGCTGTAGCGGAAGATAAACAAAAACAATGAACGTGCATAACTGCTCAAAAATTCTGAGATTGATAATCAAGCTGTATTGGAGGAGAAGGGGATGGTCCATGTATATTTGGCTTTGTGTGGTTTTTTTCTTGGAAAGAGAGTCACATGAATCATTGCTCTGGAGTATTTGGGCCTGGCACAACTACTGCAAACCGCAGTACCATTCACCAAAGCAAATAGTGGTAATGTGCTCAGAACCTGCTCCAGTCACTTCCTTCATCGTTTTCCAATGGGCCTAAGCCGCAGCTGCCACCACCTCAAAGACAGACACATCCAGGTTTACTGGAGTTAATGGGAGTGCTTGTTTCCCCACTTCCCCCTTGTGAATGGACGTGGGATCCCCAGTATTGAAAGTCCCTTCTGTATCTGGGAAATGATGCATCACCCAGGTTGATTCAGACTGATCAAGTGTGTCCCATCCGAGGGGACCAAGGGTGGCAAATTTATGCAACAGGTTCATACCAGAGTTCCTGCCCACACCCATATCCTCCAGCTTGAGTGGGCTGAGGGCTCACGTGTTATTAGCTGCCACAATGAAGAGAAGCTTAGATGTCAGTTATTTTAAATAGTATGATTCATCCCTTATCCTTTTCCCTTGTAGTCCCTCTTTTCTCATGCCTTTGCTCCTCTTAGGCTACAGATCATTACCTTTGCTAAAACCGCTGTTGGTATCTTCAAGGCAGCTGGATCGCAGGGACTTGCCTTCACTGGACCAGACATGTCTCTTTGATAGTCGCCTGACTGTTTGAAATGTCAGTTCTAAAGGGCTTTTTCCAAAAAAAAAAAAAAAATTAAAAAAAAAATAAATCTGGTAACCAGGCTCTGGAGCTAGGTGCTGCTCATGTAAGAGCTTGAAAGAATGAAAAGAGATTGCTCCTGGTTTGCAGTCTGTTATAAGTAAACTGATAATATACCAATCTAGCGAGGGCTTCTGAGGTCATGTGGGAGATTATCAGTACATCAGGTTCCTTTATTAGGTGGTTTGGTAGAAATCAGAATAGGAATAGAAGTGGTAGAAAAGAGAAATATAATGCACATCTTCTGTAAAGGGAATTCTCATGAATCTGTGGAAGTTTTTGAAGGAAGCTACTGTATGGATACAACAGATATAGCTGATACCTTGTCAAAAACTCTTTGAAAATAAAAAGTACAAGCTGTATGTCACAGAAATATGTTAGAACTACAGTTATCAGGGAATGAAAGAAAAAGTCTTCTCACAAATCACTAAGTGGTTAAAAATAGGAAATAAAAGATCTTTGCTCTTGTTGGAGCTGTTCAATATATTTATCAATGATTTGATTTTAAGTAGATGACAGAACTTTTAGAGGACACCAAAATTATTTGCAATAATCTGACCCAAAGCTGCCTGAAATGACTCGCAGAGACTCTTTCAATGTGGAGCTGGAAATATAAGCAAATGAAATTCAGTGTCAATGAATGCAAAATACTGCATGAAGGGGGAAAGGAAATAATCCTCTTCTGGCTGAGGGGGTAAAAAAACCCCAACATGGTACTGGAGGTAGAGTGGATAATTCTTTGCAAATGTCAGTTCAGTGTGTGGTGATGCTCATTAAAGTAAATAGAACAATAAGAAATACTGTGCAAGAAGAAGAGAGCAAAATCAGAATTATCCGTGTGATGTGTGATCCATAAATATTTGCACTGTAGATACTATGGAGAGTTCTGGTCATCCCACCTCAAACCAAGAAAGGAATAGACAAGGGTAGGAGACCTCAGGGTGAGAAAGATTAAGGCAACTTCTCTTAGAAGAAAGACACTTCAGTTGCGGGGCTGGGGGGAAAGCAAGAAAGAGAAAATATAATGTGATTTACGAGTACAGACTAGGAACAATGCAATTACCAGACAGTGGGCTTAAATGAAAAGTAAGTCCAGCTCCCTCTTCTGCCGCTTGTACTGTTCAAGGCAAAGCTAAATTACAGAATTGCTGCAGGAAGCTTTTGGGTGCCAGTGATAGGAAGAAGAGATTGGGTACCTACATAGGAAATAAGGCCTCGGTAACTATTAAGCCCTTATGCAGCTTCCAAATTAGAAAGTCCTGAAACCCATTTTCTTAAGAATCTGGGAGGATGTTTGGGATGCGAAATGAATGATTTTCAGTGGCGCTGCTGGTCACTGTTAAAATAAGGTTCAGTTTCCCTGACTGTCTTCAACAAGTCATCTATGATCTAACTTCTGTCTCTGTATGGTTGTTTAAGGCAACCTCTATCATCAGAGGAGGGAGGGAACGAGAGGCTGAGGTGATTCATGTGAGCCAGAGATAAGGACTTAAACTAGGGGAGCTCAGTTGCTCCCGGGACGGCTCCATCTCCTTGAAAACTGAAATAACCTCGTAACTAGCTTGGGCTGCTCTCCAGAAAGTGAGATGAAGTCTCTTCTTGGGGAAGAGTGTTGGGCTAGAGGATGTTTCTCTTGTCTTAATACGTTTCCTCTCCGGTTTCTAAAAAACAAAGCAACCTGTGCGTTGACGTACGCGAGTGTCACGGGCATAATTCAGAATGGCTTAGTGCAATCACAGCGAGTATGTTGGGCTGGCTTTCAAATGTGTCTGGAGCTCCTTCTGCAATGGGTGGCTGTGGATGGTTATGGGTGTGAAGAGGGGCTCCAGGCTAAGTGCCCAGGTTTAATAGTGTCACCCTTTTCTTTTGCTTCCAGCCTCCTAACAGGGGTGATGTTGTCTGATGAGGGGCTGAAGGCCTCAACGGAATCGAAACAAATTCTGCTGGAATAAGGGGCAAACATCATTACAGGTTAACATTTAAATATCTTTAATTAATGTAATTACATTTCCTGAATTACACCCTACATTGAGTACACTTCAGTACGTTCCACTGCTGCCCAAGAGAATAAGATGTGATTAATTTCATAAAAAGTTGCTATCTTTAGACGCAGTAGTAAATAGCTTTACAGCTCTGTGCTGGGGGTTCCCATGCTGAGCACCGAGACATGGGTTTGGTGCCGTGGGTCGGCGGAGGAGCCCACCGAGAAGCTCCAGACCAGCGTGCCTGTGAGGGAGCTGGAGGAGGTCTGTGAGAAATTTGCCTCGCGCTCGGGGCAGGTTAGTTGGGCGTATGTCATCCATGACATCATACATCTGATTGTGGAGATTGCTCGCAGTGATAATAAATAAGGTATTCTGCTTTATTAAGGGCCCTGAATTGGTACAGAGTCTCTGAACAAGAGACTAGTTCCGAATTAATGAAGCTCATCTATCTACCGGTGCAAACATCTCTTCTGTGTTGCTCTACTGCCAGGTGAAACAGTGGTATAATACATCTCTTTTTGGTATTCTAGATGAGGTAGTAAACAGGTAAACTCCCCAGCTCAAATTTTAAAAGGATGAATGTCAATATTTATTTTTCTTTAATCTTTGACTGCATTGCTACTTTGCTGTATAGTAGACCTGCAAAGTGCATGCCGATCTAGTTTTTAGGTTTAGATTTCTAAATTGCCACCAGATGCTTTAAAGATGACATAACCATAGGGTGAGTGCGGTCCCAGGCTGCAGGCTGTGAGGGCGTTAGTCACCGCGGGCATACCTACGGTGGGAAGGCAGGATTCCTCAGCCGACCCACGGGCACGACTGGTGGCCCAACACGCCCAGGGTTTTGTTGTTTCTTGCCTCTGTCGCTAACTCCCTGCAAACCCCTTAAACCAAAACGTTCATCATATCATGGGGCAAGGATTTCCCACTCAGTCTCCTTGGTACGCCAGTTAATCAAGAAAGAAATTAAGAGCGTGCTATCACCCAAAATTTTAATTGAATTGTTTCAATAGCAGTGATGTAGGGGAGGTTTTAAGATATGATATGCAAAAGCATTTTTTTTAAAAAAGAACAACTACAAACCACACTTAATCTGCTATTTCTTGTTCCTATAGCAAGGCCCATGTAACTCCACCGTACAGCTATTTCAAGAGTGATTGAAAAAGAACTATTGAAGCACCCAGGGGAGAAGGGAGTTGGGAGATTCAGTATTTCTGAATTGCTGTCACAAACAATCTCACGCTGAAATACTCTGTAGTACAAATGTGATAGATACATCCCCAGTCAGTTGGCTTTTCATTAGAAATTGAGACATTGAAACCTTCTCGTGATTCAATTTGCAGTGTAGTGAGTTGACCTGGAGTATGATCTGGGAGGAAAGAGAAGCCTTTTATGACAGGTGTTTTCCAACAAGTTACCAAAACTCAATGTTAGGAGAGTGTTCTGCACAATTTTCTGGGGTTATTTGCTGTTTTCGAATACAATACTCGCCTGATAAAAACAGAGCCCCTTTTAAAATGTGTCTATTTATTTCTTTATTGCAGCCTCTGTTATGTAAAAACCTTTATATTGTAATTGCACGTAGGCATTTGTTGCTACTGCTACCACTGGTATAAAATGACTGACACTGAAATGGGGGCTGGGCGAGGTTCAGGTGGGAGCAAGCCTGTAATGTTTCTTTCTCCAAGAAGAAGCAACCTAACCTTTTCAATAAACAGATACTTGACACATCATGAAAAAGCCAAATTGTGAACTTGGAGAATTCTTTCTGAACACTGACAACCAGTCAGCTTAGCAGCATTAAGGCAAAACTTCCTTCTTTGCCCCTTTTGGACATTTGAAAAAGGCATTTCAGATGCACGTAGCTTCCGTGTACAATTAGCTGGAGGATTGGCTGCTTGTGATTTTTGAATCATTCAGGAAACTAACACCTGCTTGGCTGCTAAAATTGTACCTTCATGATAGCACCACCTAGTAATTATTATTCTGAGTCATCAGCTAATGCTCATTACCACTTCATAGTAGCAGTGTAATTAAAAATTCTGTGCCGTGTTCCAGCAACAATCAAGCTCGAAAGCTAAAGGCACAACTTTAGAGAAGTTAGTTGCAGCATTACTTGGTCTTTACTACAACTGTTGAATGCTTTCTGAAGGCTTCTCAATTATTCCTGCACTGAAGTCACATTTTCATTTTCCCTGATGTGTGTTGAGTACGAGTAAACGTTGTGAGGGAAGGAAGGCCAGAACAGCAAAGGCTGTCTGTCGAAAAAGGGGGCTTCTTGGGTCGGTTCTGGAAGAGAATGGGATTTGGTCTCTATGGAATTGAGCTCCTGCACTAGTTGCTTTGAAGGTTAGAGGGCACCTGCAGAAGCAATTGATCCCTGACTGAAACGTAAGAGGCCAACCCGAGGGGAAAAAAAAAAAGGAAAAAATCAGACAGTCTATAGTGGTTAATTTTGCATCAAACAAAGCACTTTGGATTCTCTCCTCAGTTCAGATGCAGGTGGACCCCAAGATACTGGTTTGCCTTGTTTTACCTGTGAAGAAAATTAACTCTGGAGTAGCCAGTGGGCTTTCCTGGCTTTAATTTATGAGATGTGGGTGTGGGTTTGAGGAGTACCTTCAGCCTGAGCTGAGCAACTGATAGCACAGAACACTAGTCGACGCTATCCGTCTGTCCTTTCTCCATCCTTCCGTCCTTCCTTCTCCTGGCCCAAAAGGCATTTCTGTATGTGAAGAGAAACAGCTCTCATGGAAAGGAGAGAACAGGGAATCTGGTGATTTAGATTCTTGTTTGGGAGATGAAAGATTGTATTTGGAAATTCTGTTCCAATTTAGGCAAAGCAGAGATGATATACTTGGAGATCCTGTGGGCTGATGGCTGCCAGAATAGCTCAAAGCATCAGGGACCTGAGAAATTTCTTCTCGATCTTACCAAATCTGCCAAACTCCTAAGAACATCTTCGATCTGGTGGATCGGTGTTCTCTCATCAAATCAGATCTAGGAAAAAGACTTACCACCTGTAAGCCAACACAGACAACGATTGTCACCTCTTTGTCATCCTCTCTTTACCTTCTCTCAAATAAATTAAATGGATTGGCTTATAGTATCTGTATTTAAGTCTAGTTCTTAAATAGAGCCTATCACTTTCATCTGAGCTCTTACCAGTTTAATGACATTAGATGCAAGCAGTCGATGCCAGGAGCAGAAACATTTTAGGAAGACCAACGCTAAATGATATGATTATGTCTCACAATTTAAACATGATACTTGGATGCTACATGTCTTGGAGTATCACATTTGTTCTCTTCTAGTTGCCCAGAGCGATTTTGCTAGCGGGCAAAGCACCATGACCGTGATGCTCTTTTACATTACTGTCTTCCAAGTTACATTCTAACACTATGACCTAAATTTTGGGTCTGCTTTTTGTGTGATCTTTTTTGGTTACAGTAGTAGTGCTGCTCTTCAGTTGAGCCTGTTGTACTGTGTGATCCACAACATCACGCCTGTGAACTTGACTTGTCCTTTTGTGAAGGTCACATGAAAATTGGTGGAATAGTGGATTTATACAAGCAGTGACTTTCTTAAATAGGACTTCCACATTCTTGGAAGACTTGGGCTTTGGGTCTTGATTCTCATAAACACTGAGACAGCTGATATACCCAGGACTGAATGTCAGTGGTTGAGAATGATGAACTGTTTAATAGGCTTTGTTGACTTGTGTGGCATCTGTTCTTCGGTAGGGCTATTTAGTTACAAGAGGCTAAAAATACACACCTAAAATTGCTGAAAGACACTATGCGCCTTTATTAACCAGCTTTATCAGACTGGGGACGTTTTTCTGGATTATAACTCTGATTTTCGTAAAACTATATGGACTGTTTTACTGAGGATTCTGTGACTTAATTCTGTATGGTCTTAATTTTCTATGAACATTTAGGTTCTGTTGCTAAAGATCAGTGTTCACTTAAATGGTCTGCAGTTGCCACAGGGACCACATTCGCAGTTCCTAAATATTGCTAAAATACTTCATTCTTTATCCTTTAAAGCATTCTTAGAATGTGATATTTACCCAGTCTCCAACCCTGGTGGCTCCTCGGCCCACACTGATAAAACTCGTGGGAGCAAATGATTTGGTCTGACAGATCTTCAACATTTTAACTTTAACAAATACTGTATAACATCTGTAACTTGCTCACAGAATGGTACCTGCCAGCTTTAAAGCTCGGTCATAATACTGCTGTGCTAGGGTGAGGCAGAGTCAGATTCTCCATTTTGGCATACTGGAAAGCCTCAGGTTTTCCAGCAGAAGGCTGGGGAGTGGGAAGCCACCGCTGAAATCAGCATTTCTGAGCCAGGTGTGCGCAGCAGCCCGTGCTCCACTAACAGCAGCCTTTGGGAATGTTTCCCTCTCCACTTTTCTGGAAGGTGAGCATATAACAGTGACCTAGTCTGAGTCAGGGTGGCAAATTTTGCTGCTATTGCTATTGGTACCTGCAGTTCAACCATAGTCTAATCTCACAGATGTGGTTTGATTTAACTTAATTTGAAGGTAATATCCTACAATATTGAGGGATATTTTTGAAGCGAGTTCTTTGAAGTTCGTTCCTCCTGCTCTTAGCATCACTTAGTCTTTGTGGATGCCTTTTATCTTGAAACAGATTTCAGCCAGCCATTAAGACAGCTGAACAGTGGTGCTATTTCAGTTGGCTCTCTGATATTTTGCTCTTGCATTTTAACTTTGCTGTTCTGCTTCCTATTGTAGTTGAGTCTTAATGTTCTTGCACTGCTAGTGGCTCTTTATGTCGTTTGAGGATGTGTATGCTGGAGAAGAGTGAGAAAGAGTAGAAAGTTAGGTGAAGAAACCAGGTATTCCAGGTATAACCAGGTATCTGCTGCTCTGACGAGGACTCCTCTTTCATTCCCTTTTACCCCTGCTCCAAGCTGCCAAACATGTAAACAAACCAGAAAAGAGCTGAACATGTTTGCAGCAGAGGGATCCTGTGCTGCGTTAACAGACCACAAGTGTTTTGTGCAAGAACTGCCTTTCTGATTCTGTTGGAAAAATCCTTAACATTTTTTATATAGAGCACTTCATTTCACTCCCTTCTTCAGTCTTTCCAGTTTAGCTATATCTGGGCCCTTCCTTAAAAAAGTCAGAGGACTCAAGTCTCTATTTCCCACATTTCACCCTGAATCTTCCTGCATTTCAAATAGAAAGCACTCTGTAGCAACATACATATTTTTAAGAAGTCCATGATGGACATGTTATAAAATAAGCGTGCTCTCAATTTGCAGCGTATTTCTTTAGTGAGAAAATTGGAGCAGGGTAGTTATTTCTCCTCCTTGCATGCAGAGCAATCGTTTTCTCCTATACCTTGCTGCATGAATGAGGAGCTTCTCTGCTGATGAGGGTGTTCCTTTGAAGTAAACAGTAGCTTGAAAGGAAAAATCTTTATTGAGAGGCTGAGTTATAGATATATAGATATATATATATATGTAAAAATATCCCCCCTCATATTCTGTTATAGGAGAGGAAGTTATGTAAGAAAGAAATGCCATCTCAGGAGGTGTTGGGTATTATTACTGTTGTCCTTTCTCCTCAGGGAAACTTCCTGCAATGAGTTGCCCAGACTTTTAGACGGTGCTCATGTGACTAATAGTTATATTTTATTTTTAGCTTTGGCTGACATAGTTACCAGGAATACTTGCATACTGAACCACTGCAAGATGTTTTTTAAACAGCTGCTCTGCCACGTGCGTGTTATAGTGCTGTAGGAAGACAGGGAGAACTGGGACACAGGTGTACCAGGTGCCAGTCGTGCTCTGAACTTCACATCATTTTGTGGTCTTGAGATATAACTGTATCTTAAACTTTCCCCTAAGTGCTTTTCTTCAGGTCATGCTAAAGGAGGATGGCTCCTGCTTCTGTTGCTCTCAGTGCTTGAATGGCCACAGACAACTGAAATAAGTTGCTTTATTATTTTACATTAAAATATAAAGACCTTTTAAAAAAAATCCGTGTTGTCTCAGGTGCCAGTTAGCAACATGGGATACGAGGACTGGAGGAGCTCAGGTGGAGGCATACGGTAGCATAAAAGGAAGTTTCTGAAGCCATGTTTGCTGCCTGCGAAGACTTAATGTGAAACTACTCCTTCAGTCACAGCACTTGATATCTCTTAGAGCCTTTATAAGGACTGCAATTTTTTGCTGCCCTGCTTCATAATGCTATTTTTCTAATAAGTTTGTTTTCTGAAAAGTAGAGGTGAGAATCGCAGAACTGATAAATGGTAACCATTGGCCACTGTAAATGGAAGAGAAATCCAGCCTGCTCCATCTCTGTCCCTGAGAAGTAGTGCAGCAAGTCTCAGTCCTATTATCACAGAGGAACATATAAAAATCAAGTTATTTTATATCCCTTCCTTCTTGCAGGAACAAGAGACTTGAGGGTTAGTCCAAGTTGTATCTATATCTTTGTCCCCATTACCTTCTGCAAAATAGCAATGCGTTACTCCCTTCTCACTCTTCCATGTCAGATCATTTGAGAGCAAGTCTTAACAAGGAGCAGCTGAGGGAACTCGAGTTGTTGAGCCTGGAAAAAAGGAGGCTCAGGGGAGACCTTGTTGCTCTCTGCAGCTACCTAAAAGGAGGTTGTAGGGAGGTGTGAATTGGTCTCTTCTCCCAAGTAACAGGAGACAGAAAGAGAAGAAACAACCTCAAGTTGCGCCAAAGGAGATTTAGATTGGATATTAGGAAAAATTTCTTCATGGAAAGGTTTGTTAAAGATTGGAATAAGCTGCCCGGGGAAGTGGTTGAGTCACCATCCCAGGAGGTCTTTAAAAGATGCGTAGACGAGATGCTTAGTGACATGATTTAGTGGTGTACTTCATAGAATCATAGACTGGCCTAGGCTGGAAGGGACCTTAGAGATCATTTAATCCGACCTCCCTGTCATGGGCAGGGACTCCTCTCAACTAGATCAGGCAACACATGGGGACCGAACGGGTACTTGGCAGTGTTAGATTTATGGTTGGACTTGATGTTCTTAAAAGTGTTTTCTGACCTAACTGATTCTA
>NW_009706480.1:223330-254258 GCF_000703405.1 Apaloderma vittatum | reverse complement strand
TTCAGCAGCTTCTCAGCTTGACCCTGGTGGGCTCAGAATTAAAATCTCACTTGTTCTGGGTGGCCTGATGCTCTTCAGAGTACGCTTTGTTCACAGGCAACAGGTGTCCTGCGAGAAGTGTCACTGAAGCTGGGAAGGCGTTCAGCTGGTCCTTTGGCACAGGTGGTGCATGGGTTGGTTAGCAGAGGATCATGCTTTTCAGAAGACATGCAGAAAGGTTGAGAGAAGTGGAGTTCTACTCCTGGGGTGAGGGAAATGTTGATCAAAGCTGAGAAGTGTTAAGAGATGATGAAGGAAAAAACCAAACATATTCTCCCTAAATATGGGCAAGACTTCAGGAGTCCAGATTAGACAAACAACCTGAGACTTGAGGTGTTTTGAGCATGTCCTCTCTGAGATACCTCAAAGGGACTTGATCATCAGAAATGGATGAGCATGCAGCTTCTGAAGCTGCTGCCCTCTGTTCTCTAGATCAAAAGATTATTTAATCTCTCAGAAAAACATCCAGTGCCCACTTTGCATTTTAGCTGGTACACCTACCAGGCAAAAAAAGGAGCCGGCACTACTGGTAGTTAGAAACTGGCCCCCAGCTCTGTGTGCCAGCATGCCGAAACACACACTTACTGCCTTTGGGGCAGCGCCTGCCTGTGTTTGAAGTGATTTCTGCCTCTACTACCCTAATGCTTCACGATGCTTCTTCCAGGATCTCCAGGCCAAAAAGGCTGAGCAGCTCTATTAACTTTAATGCATTCTTCTTGCTTTTATATGTTGCTTGGAGAATCTTTTTCTGCATCCTCTGCTGTTATATACGGATGCTTTGATTATTCGAAGATTTAGCTTTGTTAACTATGTCCCAGAGAGAAGTGCCAGTCCCACTTTGGAGATAGAATAATTTCAGATGGAAGAGACCTTGAAGATCATCGAGTCCAGCCTTTGGCCCAGCCCTGTCAACCTACTAAACGATTCCCCCTAATGCAACATCCACCCATCTCTTAAACACCTCCAGGGACGGTGACTCAACCACCTCCCTGGGCAGCCTGTTCCAATGGCTGACAACCCTTTCAGCATAGAAATTCTTCCCAATAAATGTAGACGTAGAATGTAGATGTAGAATAAATGTAGATGTAGAATAATGTAGATGTAGAAATGGGAGGTTAAATGACCTGGCCCAGGCTTGGTTCCTCCAGGAACTTGTGTGTTGCAGCCTCATGCCATCACCACACCTTGGACTTGGTCCCCAAGGGGCTGATTTGCAGAGGGGAGAATAAAATAGGGAGATGGCTGAGGAGGTAATTGAGGGAAAAAAAGAAGAAGGGGATAAGAAGAAAGGGATATGGCCATGTTTGCCCTGTTTGTGTCACTGTGATGCTGTGCCAGCAGCTGCCTCTGCTCCCTGCTGCGACTCAGCTGGGAGAGAAGCCAGTGGGTGCCCAGCCCTGTGCTAACAGGCAGCTACTTATCTTTCATGCTTTCCTGATCTGTCCTCACGTGAAGCATTATCCTCTGTACTGCTGGCGCTAGGCAGCTGCTCTCTGGCACACACACAAGGTGAGGGTTTGTTTCAGGAGCTGCTATAATGACCAAAATCTGGTTTCCCCAGGGCATGTAGCCTGGGCAAGGTGTCATGTCCATCCCCCTGCTTTTATTGCCTGCTCATAGGAACAGTGTAGACTGTAGTTTTAATAGTCATTAAGTATTTTGGGCTGTGCTAGAACTACCAGCCTTTCATAGAGACTGACTAGCCCTGGCTGGTGAATGGTTGGTTGGTGCCATGCAAGTCTGGCACCCTAAAAAAGTGCCTCCTTGCATGATTTATCTGAAGAACTTTTTGGAGACTGAGTGAAACCCCTTAATTCTTACCAAGTGCCAATCTTTCAGGTTGGGAAATCACATATCTCATCTTCCCCAGGAGAAAGATTGATGATTTTCAGGGTTTGGCTCCATAATGGGTGTTTGTTCTCCTGAAAGAAATGCACAGGCGGACCACGTTTTACCCTGCAGCAGAACAAAGAACCCTGGAACACCTTCTGGACCTGGCCTTATAAACCTTACCCTGTGACACAGTGAAGGCCTTGAGCTTCCTGAGTGTCAGCCTGAGCTTTGATTTATTTTCCAAAATAGCGAAAATTCTGGAATGTGTGTGGTTTTTGTGATGCTTTCCTCACGATCACCTGCTGACTGTATCTACACCGACTTCTGGAAAAATCTAACTGGAGCTTACTTCTCATATGTTCAAGCCACCTCATTACTGCAGGGAGCCACCTGAGAAATGTGTTAATGGCCATATGCCAGCATGCTCAGCTCTATAAAAACCACTGAGATGAACCTGCTCCGACTGCTGAAAGCCAGGAACAACTACCCTCTTGTCTACACCAGGAAAACTACAACTTGTTAATTTGCCATCGGCCAGCAGCTGCTCTCAGGCTGGCAATGGTGGAACTGGTAAACGGAGCTCAGGCATATTTAACACTGTAATAAAACATAATTTAGAATTACAGAGCAGACTGGTAATGCTGCCTATTATCAAGGTTGTTTGACACTTCCCATTACAAGACTCTATTTTCAGCTGCTTAAAAGTTTGCCAAATTTTAACAGCTTGCACTAAGATTTCTTTAACTTGGTGTCTGCCTTGTGCTGAATATTCTGTTATTGTTGTTTAAAAAGGAAAAACAGCATTTAGCCAGAGCAGCTCAGCTGTTTCTAAGAAAGAGGACTGAGAAAATATCTTGTTAGTCCTGTTAAATATAGGTGACCTTTTCTTTTAGCAGCTCAGAGGCAGGATGTGGCAAGAGGGGGGAGCCGCTGTCAGAGATGCTTGTGTTCTTTCTATGAATATTGACCAAAATAGGCTGAAGTGCAATTCATCAGAACATTTCAGTTAACACCAGCTAGCAGGTCTTTAATAGTAGCAGCAGATTTCCCCAAGGAGGTGATGCCTGCAGGCTGTGCTAGTCTTGTGGCGGGGAAGCCGGTTCCTGCCCAGTCCTGGGAGCGGGGTCTGTGCCCGGGTTCTTGGGGACACGTGGTGACCGGTGTCCTCGTGGCTCTCGACTGAGCCCTGGCTCTACAGAGAGGGGGGACTGAAAGGTTTAAATGGAGCAGAAGGTAATAGTGATGGCAAGAGCAACTTTTCTGTGCTTCAGAGACCTTTAACGTGGGTGTAGTAGCGTGTATAATATAGATGGAGGTCCCTATAGATAATAAATGTGTATACACCTGTACATTGTTCACAGAAGCTCTTAGCTTAATGCATTCCTTGTAACTGTTGTGTGTTAAGCTACCAAATACAAGCCAAAAAAATCAAAGTTGTTAATAGTGCTTGTCAACGGCTTATCTTTTTCTTTTTCTTTTTTCTTCCTGGATATAATGGTAGATACCAGATTATTATCATAGAACACAACAGGCAATCAAAATTTAATTACTTTTGCTCCCATTCTCTGGTTTTCCCCAGTAATACATGACTCTTCAGTTATTTTTTTCTTTAAAGACAGTGCTGAAGTTGGATGCTACTTGGTGAGATTTTGATCCATCCCTACAGGGACCCAGAGCCTGTCTTCTCCTGGCCACTGCAAGTGGCTGGAGCCAAAGAGAAGTGAAAACACCCAAGTCCTTTAGCCAGACAAGGAAATTTGTCCCTGCTTTTAGCTATGCTGCCAGTCCAATGGTTACAGTAGCCATCAAAATTGCCTTATCTGTTCAGTTTTCTGTTAGCTTACATGGAAATTGCAGAAGCATCTCGTGGCTTGCCTTGCAGAGCTCCTTCTTATTTGCAGGCAAACTGGGTTATAATGAAGTTCAGCCATCCAAACACACAAGCTTACAGTTGGAGATGAGGCATGGCTGCAGGAAGACCACACATAAATTTAAAAATAATGTTTGAAAATTTAATTAAAACTCATACCTTCATTATGCACCTTCTCAGTGCATAATCATATCATGTTAAGACACTTTAAACCCAAGGCAGTTTTGTATTTTTACAGTCACAGTTTTTTAACAGGCAGTGTGTTTCTTCTGCTTCCCTGATTGTCATGAGAAGCCCACAAAGATAGAGGAAATTATGTAAAAAAAGTTAAAATAGAATATAACTCAAAAGACTGTCAAACACACGTAGTTTTAAAGGCATGGTGCAAGATGTTTTCTACTTTTATTATCTGCTTTGTTAAACTGTACTGGGCTGAAGGTGGATGGGAATCCTTTAATGACCTATCAATAAAACTACTTAGCAGAGCTGAATAGCAGCTGTGACAGGTGACCTTCCTTTTTTTCAGAAGTGCTCTATTAGTTCTCATTATCTTGCCTCTAGGTCACTTTGGGGGCCTTTCAAGGCCGCTTCTTTTCTGAAATAAACTGTATTTCTTTCCATCTGGAGGTGAGTCCGTGGCATTTGTTGGGAGACTGTCATTCATGGGAGATGCCTGTGGAAAAATACCTTGCTTGCCACAGCAGAAGTGCTCTCACTGAGGAGGAAGCTGAGGCAGGGAAGGAAGAGATGCCCGGAGTGTATTCAAATTCCATGGGGCAGCAAAACGCTGATTTTTTGCCTAATTCTGCTCCATAATTGAGGCTGGTGGGGCCACCTCCTTTCTTCTCCCCAGCATGTTTCGTAGAGCATCTGGAATGATCTGCCTGTCCTCTGGCCACCTCTGTGAAACTCTTCCCTTGCTGCAGTTTGTCTCCAAAACCTATGAAGTCAAGAAATAACTGTTTTGGGCTCTCTTTTCTGTCTAGCAAAAGTGCTGCTAACTGGTTTCCAGGTTTGTCCCCATACAGGTGCTACTTAGTTCTTCCCAGGTCTCCGATTTTCTGGGATTAGAAGAAGCAATTAAATCTTTTCTGCTGTGGTGCGTTAGCTAAGCTTCTGAAATTCAGTGGTTTTGTAGCTGCCAAACAAGAGGCTTTTGAAAAAGCCCTTGCATCAATATTGTTTTTATTCCTGTGACTTGTTTTGTGCAACTTGGATGTTTGCATTAATGCTGGTAGATGGTAGTGATGAATAAATAATCAAGTCTGTTAGTAAAATGCTACATTTTGCTCTGATTTACTTGCAGATACTTGAAGTGGATATGAGATCAGGCAGAGCTGATGTGGAAGGGGAGGGAGAAAGAGGCAGCTTTTTACTGAGGTATCTTTTTCTTTAAAGCAAACTGAAATGTTATACAGCAGTATTGTGCTCAGGGCAGTATAAGACTGTCCATATTTCATGTTTTAATAGCAACCTTTTCTTATGCAGTTTTCCTTTAGACATGAAAATGCAATTTCTGAGGCTTTATCAGGTAAACCAAGAAACTTCGCTTGGAAAGAACTAGAAATGAAGTTTCTGTAGACATGTTTTCTTTTTCTGAATGCTGACAAATAACTCCTGCCAAATGCTACATAAAGGAGAAAAAGAAACATATGGCAGTTCAACAGGAGTGAAAAGATGAGCTAATCCAGCATCCAGCAAGTCTTTGGATGAGACTATAATAAAACCAACCAGCCTTTATCATGCTTGATAGCACCACTATAATTAGGAGTCTGTCACCAGGTTCATAATGAACCCTTAGCCCTATTTTCTGGGGTTTATCATCTTGGTAGTAAGAGTCATTTTGGGTTGCAACTTGGCATACTAGAGCTTGCTGTGCAGAAGGCTCAAATCTAGCGTGCAGGTTTTAAATAAACTGACTGTTAAAAGTTAGGGGGTTTGTGCCAGCGATGAGCTTGCTGTGCTTATAATCTGTCCTAAGTGTTTAAGGAGTCAGTGTCTAATGTGATTTATTTGCCTGTAGTATGAAAAACATAAATGTGTGGTTCGGTATCCTGATGTGCTCTCTTAAGCTGCCATGTCAGGAATCAAGAATGTAAGGAATTGAGATCTTTATTTATTTTTTTCTCTCTCTTGTTTTTACGATCTCTACATCTGCCTTAGCAGAAGCTGCTGCAAAACTAGGGGCAAGCATTTACTCTGCCTTAAAATTGTACTTGTAAGAAAACTCATTCCTTACAAGTCAAGTTTTCAATCTTATGGAGAAGTCTGGCAGGCAAGGCAAAAATCCAGCCTGCTTCTTTCTCCCTTCTTTCCCTCCATCCTTGCGTCTTAGTCAGCTACTGACAGAGGGACTGCCTGTGCAGAAGGTACCTCAGTGGTGTATGCAGGCATGCAGTTAATTCTGAATGAGGGGGGTTAATCTTCAGGAAGTGTCCGGTTTTTTTTCTGAACCCAGAATTAATACATCCACAGTACCAGAAGCTGAAAGGAGCCCTCTTTATTATGTGTTTATTATTTGTCTTTATTATGTGTTGTCCTCTCTCCCTTGCAGTGCTGGAGCTTCTCAGCACCTCACGATGTCTAATGTAGATATTTGAAAATGTCCCTGGGAGAAAGGGCAGAGCTCTCACACCAGGATCTCTTCTGCAGAACGTGTATCTAGTAATGAAAGGTCGAATACTTGTATGTTAAAGGCTGCGGGTTTGGGTTGCAGCTAGATGCCTAATGAGATTTTCAGAAACATTGAGGCTCCCCTGCAGCATTGTGTGCCAGACTCTTCAAAGTCTGGATTAAAAGGAATAACAAAGCTACCTCAATAACTTGGGCAAAACCTGAGTAGGTCAGTCCTGTCCCAGGATGATTCAACCTTCTGACTTGGATGTGAAAGCAAAGGTGAACCGAGGTGTATCCAGTTCACGTTTAATATACAGTAAATGCTAACTTTCCCTCCCAAACACTTCAGGGGAGGCTTTGATGTTCATTTGATGAAGGTGAATAGGTTGGGAGAGGATTAAAGTTCATGAAGTGCTGCAGTAGTCCTAAGGCTAGCAGGGCAGGCAGCTGAGTGGTGTTTCTAAATCGTCGTCCTAGAGAAAAGATTTAAAAACCATGACACGAGACTAGGTAGGGGAGTGTGTCTCATAACCCCACCACCCCCTGCTGTACAGCTTCTGCTTGCCAGAAAGAAAAAGTCTGTGCAGTTCTTCTGACAGAGACCTCCCCAAAGTTCTGCATTTATGAATTAGTAATTCATAAATTAGCAGCTGTAGGTTGGCAGTGTTTTCAGAAGGCTGTGCCAGGTTTTGCTGTCTCAGATGAGAGGCTGACCCATAAAGGCTTTGTCTGTAAACTCAAGAGTTGAAAAATCCTGTCCCTTGAAGAGACAACATGCTGTTGGAGGCCATCATGCTTTATCTCTAGGCAAGAGATTTGGAAACCCCATGGGAGCCAGGAGCTGCTGCCTCTTGCAGATCCATTGGCCCCAAGTCCCTGATCCTGCTGCATGCTGTTTAAACCCTGCTGGCACCCCTAGCACTGACTTCTGACCTAGCTGGCCAGGAAGGACAACAGAAAAGAGAGTGGTGACATATGTGCCTCTATGCACACACATTCTTGGCTTCCTCACCTATGTCTGCTGGCAAGCACGTGGTAGGAAGCAGCTGCTGACACTCCTAGTTGCATTACACTCTTCATTTGGGCCCTATGCTTTCCAGCAGGAGCCACAAGGCATGGATTTGAACGAAACGGTCACAGCTTTCTGTAGAGAAAAGGAAAGACCACGTAAAGAAAGAGGGACTCAAGGCAAGCAGGGACCTCTGTTTGGCTCTTGGTACACAGAGGTGCAAGACCGGGGCTTCTTGCATGAATAGTAGAATTGTTTTGGTTGAAAAAGACCTTAAGATTATGAAGGCCAACAGTTAATCTAACACTGCCAAATCCACCACTAAATCAAGTCCTTAAGTGCCACATCTGCATGTCATTTAAATACCTCCAGGGATGGTGACTCAACCACTTTCTGGGGAAGCCTGTTCCAATGCGTGACAACCCTTTCTATGAAGTAATTTTTCGTAATATCCAATCTAAACCCCACCTGGTGCAACTCGAGGCTGGTTTTTTTTATCCTAATACTTACTACTTGGGAGAAGAGACCAAACCCCACCTTCCTCCAACCTTCTTTCAGGTAGTTGTAGAGAATCATAGAATGGCCTAAGCTGGAAGGGACCTTAGAGATCATTTTAATCCAGCCTCCCTGCTGCCAGGGACGCCACCTCTCGACTAGATCAGGCAACACATGGGGACCGAATGGGAATCAAACCCGCAACCTTAGCATTGTTAGCGCTACGCTCAACTGACTGAGCTAACCGGCCCCCTGAATGATAAGGTCTCCCCTGAACCTCCTTTCCCCCAAACTCCCCATAAGACTTGTTCTCTAGACCCTTCACCAGCTTCATTGCCCTTCTTTGGACATGCTCCAGCACCCCAATATCTTTCTTGTAGTGATGGGCTCAAAACTGAACATGGTACTCAAGGTGTGGCCTCACCAGTGCTGAGTATGGGGTGACAATGACTTCCCTGCTCCTGCTGGCCACACTGTTCGTAATCCAGGCCAGGATGCCGTTGGCCTTCTTGGCCACCTGGGCACACTGCTGGCTCATGTTCAGCCGGCTGTCCACCAACACTCCCAGCCAGGCAGCTTTCCAGCCACTCTTCCCCAGGCATGCAGAGTTGCATGGGATGAGGTGCAGGTCCCAGCACTTGGCCTTGTTGAACCTCATGCAGCTGGCCTCAGCCCATCAATCCACCCTGTCCAGGTCCCTCTGTACAGCCTTCTTGCCCCTGGGCAGATCAACGATCCTACCCAACTTGGTGTCATCTGCAAACTTACTGAGAGCGCACTTGATTCCCCCCATTCAGATCATTGAAAAAGATATATAAATATCTGAGGGGTGGGTGTCAAGAGGAAGGAGACGATCTCTTTTCGGTGGTGCCCAGCAACAGGACAAGAAATAATGGGTTTAAGTTAGACCACAGGAAGTTCCACCTCAACATGAGGAAAAATTTCTTTACTGTGAGGGTGACAGAGCACTGGCACAGGCTGCCCAGAGAGGTTGTGGAGTCTCCTTCTCTGGAGACATTCAAAACCTGCCTGGATGCGTTCCTGTGTGGCTGCCCTAGGGGATCCTGCTCTGGCAGAGGGGTTGGACTAGATGATCTCTAGAGGTCCCTTCCAACCCTGAACATTCTATGATTCTATATTAAATAAGACTGGCCCCAAAACTGAGCCCTAGGGATCACCACTTGTGTCTGGCCATCAGCTGGATTTAACTCCGTTCACCACCACTCTTCAGGCCTGGCCATCCAGCCAGTTTTTCCCCCAGTGAAGAGTATGCCCATCCAAGCCATGAGCAGCCAGTTTCTCCAGGGGAATGCTGTGGGAAATGGTGTTAAAGGCATTACTGAAGTCCACATAGCCAACACCCACAGCCTTTCCCTCATCCACTAAGAGAATGAGTGAGAGGGTAAGGGACGAGGCACTGCGTCTCAAGGTGATGTCTCTGGACAAATAGCTACTTGGAGTGGACATTACAAAAAAGCACATAGCATATTCTAGCATACCTGTAAACAGAGTCATGTATAACCTCCAAGGAGTATGTGGTGAATGAATAAAATTCATTCAACCATCTTCAAAAAGCCACCAGTCATGTGGTGCGTAGAAACTGCCCATGCTAACAACTTTGATACCGGCACTAAAGACTTTAATCTTTAAGATTAGTGTGTGAACATGGGGGACCTTTGTGAGTATAGTTTTGATCATTGGAAGAAAACAATCTGAGATATTCAATCAAGAATATAAAGCGGATCACAGAAAAAAAAAGACACTGCACAAAAATCTTATTGAAAAGAAACTTTTTAAAAATTTGCATTAATTAGAATACATTTGATCTCTTGGCTTCATCTTCATTTAGAGAGAAATGTGAAAGCACCTTCCAATTTCTATTTCACAACAGGAGCTTGCGTAACCCTTCAACTCCTGGCATTTTCAAACTACAGTATAAATTACAGAAAGAAAAGTTACAGTTGATGTGGAAAACACAATCTGTGTCTACAAAATCTTCTAGTTTAAAATGCCTGTTTTCTACTCCAGAAGGTGTGACAGCTCAGCTTATTAGCAGGGATTTTTTTGATTTTATTTGCATTGTTAAACATTTTTCTGTAAAAAAGACCTGAAATGAAGGAGAAATCTTGCAGTGTTTTCCTTTCTTTCCTTTCTGTTTGGTTGATTTGCCTTTTTTTTTCCCCCAAACAGCCGTGTCACAATTACTAGCCTTTCTGTGTGGATGTATTTTACAAAAATACATAGATATGTATATTTGATATTACCACTTCTTGTGACTTCAGAATTCTTTGGTTAATGCAGCTTCCTCTTCTGTTGCAAACTGCTGCTGAGTAAAGCATCAACCAATGCCAGAAAAGCCGATTAAAAAAGATCAACTTTCAAACAGCAAGGGTAGAGTCTGAATGTTTATCTTCACTAAAATATACCAGCTGCTTCTCTCTTCAGTAAGGAAATTAGGTATTTGTCTTTCTTGAAATATTTTGCTACCGAATTTTACTTATAAAAACAGCCCTTCTGCTTTTCGTGTGTATGTGTGACCCATAGAACAAATACTTTTAGAAAACTGTTTTTTTTCTATTACATTAGTAGTTAGACCATCGTGATTCATCTCTCAAGCTATGAAGTTTAATTTTTTTCCTCAGCCTTCTGGAGCTAATAAATTTTTTTTAAATTGCCTAAAATATAATTTTGCATAAATGTTATGCTGTGGAGATCGAACAATTCCCCAATTTGTTCTCCAAATTTTGAAAATTCCCAGGTTTTGGCAGCTTCTGAGTTTGGCAAGACTCTAGAGTGAAGAAAAAAACAGACAAGTAGCAAAGCCAATGATTTGCACCTCGATGAGGAACCCAGGTCGCACACTGTCGGCTCTTCCAGGAGGCAGACGTTCAGGGGGAGTAGTGCTGTGCCGTCATTCCTGGACCGCTGCCTCTTCACTGTGCATTTTGTCTTACTAGTAGATGCCTCAAAGTTTTATTAGTCACTCTAATTCCAAGTGCTCAGAGGGGAAAGGTATTATTTCTTCTGTTGCTCTGCTCCCTAAGAACTCTAAGTTCCCCATTCCCATAGTGCTTCCCCTGAGACCTCACAGGGGAAAGTTGCTGCAATTCTGGTCCCCTCTTCAGCCTTTTTCTGTCCTTCTCCCTCGCCAGCCGCCTCCTCTTCCATTTCTTGGCAATGCCTTATGGCTCTTCCTAAGAGCAGCAGTCTATACTTGGCATCATTCTTGCCTTTTTCATTAGTGCCATTGGTAAGCTCATCATGAAGCAGTTAAATTGCCTGTGCTTAGTCATTTCATTCTGCTGTTCTTGATTGTAAGGAGCAGGAGACTGTTGCTGTCTGTCTTCAAGCTCAGGAAGGGGCCACTGGGATGCATTAGTCTCCAGCTTCTTTGAAAATAGTGGGTTTTGCAATACCAGAAATACCACAATTATTTTTAGCAGATCCCCTCATTTGCCAAAGTTAGTGATTAAGGTTTTCCATTTGCCCATGATAAGATTAATTTTCAAGCCCAGTATACATTTATAGTTATAGACATCCATTTGAAAAATGAAATTACTGTGTAGGGGAGCAGAGGAGCCCTGTACTTCCTCAGTGTATTGTGCAGACCGACTGTCGTAACGTGATGTGAGAAGCCAGCCTAAGCGTTTGCAGTGCTCCCTCCCCATTTTTTTTTTCAGTTTGACTCCTTCACAGTAAGTACTTCCTGCTCACCGTAAGGAAGGGCTGAGAAGCATTTCTCAGCAAAAGTAATTATTTTTTAGGAAGAGTTTTCCTTACAAGAAGAGGAGAGGGATTTTACTTTTACAGGCAAAAAGAAACCTCAACAAAAAAAAGAAGAAATGAGGCCTAGGACCCAAGCAAAACCAGACACTTGAAAACACTGTGGTGGATTGAATCAACGCAGCATGTGTGTTTTGGATTTGTGCACACATAGTGAGAAAAGCCAGCAAAAGTCTTCGTGGGATTTTACTGAGAAGTAGTTAATGCAGATGCCAAATCCATTTATCATTTCTTTGGTTACGTGCCACTGTCCCTTATGACCTTCTCCAGCCTCAGAGCAGTAAACACTTTCTCTCCCAGTACATATGCTTATTTTTAACCACTTCCTCACCATTCCACCACTAGTATGTTTTGTGGCACAAACAAGTTTTCCCTTACAGGGGGCAAGGTACATTACTTTAAGAAGTACAAGTATTTGGAGAGAGAACAGAATTGACCCAGAGGCAGCTTTGGTGGATTTGAGGGAATTTTTTGTGAGAGTGATTAATGACAGGAGTAACTCAGGATCTACTGCTTTTTCCAGTTAACTTCTCTTTTTTTTTTTCTCCACCTTGTGCTTTCTCCACCAACCCTTCCATTAGAAAGAGTTGGTTCCATGACCACCCATCTGTTTGTGGTCTACCTGAGGAAGCCTAGTGAAAGGGTAAGTTCTTCCACAGCCTCCTCATGCAGCCTTAGGGAAGGTTGTGTGCCTCAGTTGCTCTCTCTGGAAGCACAGGCTGTTCAGAACTTTCCTGCACTTCAGTTCATTGCTTTTGCAGTCTTTTCCTTCCATCACTGCTTGAAGATTTTCTCTAGGTGATCCTGCTTTGGCAGAGACGTTGGACTAGATGATCTTTCTAGGTCCCTTCCAGCCCCTGACATTCTGTGAGTCCGTGATTTAACACAGTGTGTGCTATCAGCACTCCCTGGGTGGTGGTCCCCCAAGGATCATGCTGGAGGATATCTGCTTTCCTTTTTGCTCTTCTCTTATGCTCCAAGGCACAGATGTTGACATTAAGAGCTGCTGAGCAGATCTCAGCTCCTCCTCCACCACAACTCTATCAGCTGTTCCCATGGTCAGAATTAGTGGATATAGCTTAAACAGTTTAAATACTAAGTCTTAACACACCTGGCTGCTTTTGATAGAAATGGGCAAGGGAGCATCATATGAATGACTCTGCTGGTAGCTTTGAAGGTTGCTAACCTGCACAGGAGTCCAGACAAGTGCTGGACTGAGGGCAGTCACTTCTTCAACTGGTATAGCTGGAGCTGGGAGATAGTTGCCTGGCCACAAGCTGTGACTAGTGCTTATGACGTGCCTTATGACAAATAATTTCTCTTAGTGTGATTGAAGAAGTTGGGTAAGAATGTAGTCAAGGAAGTGTGTTTTTCAAACATAGGGTTGTGTTTTCATGTGCGTGCTCTCTTATGAGGTCATGGGATGCAAGAGGATTTGTCATGGCTGTTTGCCACAATTTGCTCTCTGTTAAGAGAATAGAATATTTTAGAGAAGATAATAGCCAAGTTTACCTCAGTGTAGACCTTGGTGGGTGGAGCACAAGCTAACATGTGGTTGGGCCTGACAAGAAAGTTCAGTGCTATGAGAAGTTAATCCACACAACATCCAACTGATGCTTCCTGGAGAACCTCAAGATAAAACAAACAGAGTTATCAGCAGAGAATTAAGTTAAGGTAGTGGTGGAAAAGCATCTGTTTGGCTTCTCATAGTCTAGTTAGACTAGGGTGCTCTTCCAGCATGGTACAGACATGTATGAATATGGGCTTGGAGGAGGAGAAACTTCATCAAGCACTGTGAGCTGGAATGCCACATCAGTGGTAATACTGCAGAAGGAGGAGTTGAACTTCTTCTGTATCCTTTATCAGTAAAACCAGAGGAAGAAGTTCCAGCTTCTGTGGCTTCTCCTCTCTTCCCTCTGAAGTTTACCACCACCTCAAAGTGTGCTTCTGTGGGACAAAATTTTTGGCCTGTGTCTATATGAATACGCCTGTGAGACAAAACCACGCAGACACACCCCCTTCCTTTGTACTCTCTTAATAGTTTTTCACAGAATTGATCCTGCCTATTTTTCTTTTTCCCATTTTTTTTTTTTTGGCAGCCTTTTCCTGACTTGGGTTGCTCCCACGCAGCGCAGTGCAGCAGCACAGCTGATGATGGGCCATGGGGTGAGGACACACCAGCAGTGCTGTAAGCAGAGCGGGCTGCCAGGGCTTTGTTCGGAGTCTTCAGCCTCGTCCGTGCTGCTGAGCTCTGTGTGTGCCTGTGCTCTGACCTGGGTCTGTGAAGGGCTGCAAAAAGCGCTTCTGTGGAGAGTGGTCACCTCTAGCAGAGAATGTAGAACTAATTGCTGTAGGAGAAGGGGAGGGACTAGAAAAGCCTCCAGTCAGCAATGTCTTTAGAAGAGCCCTTCTGTGGAGCAGCGCCCTGAAGCTCTGCTGCAGGTTCTCTCGATACCGTGGTATAAGAGATAACTCTGCTTCCTCCAAAGCAGACCGATAAAATCTGTTTCCGTTGCACAAAGCCATATTGCTGCCTTTTGAGCTTCCCTATGGCCCTAGCTGTAATTTGCCTCTTTAGCCTTCAAAGGTGTCTGCCACTTTTGGAAAATCTTCGTTTAAGTCTTTGTTTTCCTTGAAGCCTGTCTTCAGACTCAACAACAACAACAAACATTGAGCAAGTGAAACTACAGACTTGTTCTTTCCTTGATTTGTGGTGTTTACCAAGGACTGACTTTGACTGACAGTTTCTCAAGAGGAGAAAAACAGATCCAGGTTGAAATCTGCTCTTTTCTCAATTAGCTTAATGGGAAAATTAGGTCCTTACATCTTTTCTTTCTCTCCCAGCTAAGTCCATAATTAATTCAGTTTTAGTATGTTCTTCTGACCAAGTGCTTGCATTTTTGAATTTGCTTCATCTCCTTCATTATGGTCTGTCTAATAAATCCCTTAATTCTGGAGCAGTAATTCAGAAGGCTGAATTTTGGTATTTTCCGTGGACCTTAATTTTCTGCCGAAATAACATACAGCCTTTGAAGTTGCCATCGTCATAGGTTTGGCCTGTACAAAAACCTATTTGAAATGAGAACTACTGTCATCCAATGGCTTGCTTTTGAATAGAATTTTAGGTAATAGCACTAATATAATTCAGTCTGTTATATATTTAATAATCTCCGTGAAATTCCAATTTGAAATTTATGTTGAGAAATCAGAGTGGGAATTGGCCTTGCCTGTCCCAGCATTGCCTGTCTGATCATGCAGTCTTCTGCTGCCTTGTGACACCATAAAATTTTCTAATGCAAAACTGGACACCACTATAGGGCAATTAAATCTCCCGACAATGTGCTTGCTTTTCTTATAGACTGCTTAAAAGCAGGAGGTAACGGGGCTTGCAGATAGCATTGCGGATGGTTTCTAGCAGTATAGCACAGCTGCTTGGGGTGCATTGCCTTGAACAGCTGTTTTACAAAGCTCCAGTTGCAGGGTCTGCATTTGTTACCTCCAGGTAACTGCTGAGGCAGCACATCATTGTGCATTTTGGATCTAGTTCATGCCTTGTTCTCCAGAGGCAAACCACTGTAGTTTGTGAAGATACGTCAAAATAGAGGCGGTTGCTGTCCAATGAACATGTGTTACTTGGCTTAACATATGAAAACATCAGCTAGGGTTTTCTTATGCCTGTTGGCAAAAAGGTGTTCTTCTAAAGAAATGCCAATAATAATAAGAGCTACTTCAAGTACGGTTTGAGTTTCTTGACTATGAGTGGGAAATTATGTAGATTTCCAACCTTGAGAACCCTCTGATACTCCGTGTCATGATTAGCGGGTGTGGAAGTCTAGTTGAGGACTTGGCTAATTTAAAGTACTTGAGCTCCACAGCAGAGTTACTTCAGGTAATGCTTGACAGCTGTGTTTTCTAGCAATAAGATTTCAATAAGTTACAGAAGATGTAGTTTGTTTGCCGTTTGTGACCTTCTCTTATTTTAAAGCAATGCTTGTGCTAATGACTGTGTTTTGAGGGCTTGAGGAGGGGATAGTTTTGCTAATTGTGTTCCAAGCTGAAGTTACATGACTGAAGACTGAATAGATGTTTTCTTTTTGCTGTATAGCATGATGTGATTTGTTTGCCTTGGAAGATGTAGTTGGAAGGTAAGACGGCAGCTTTATTAAAAGGGAAATCTTTGGATTTCACAGTCAGTTTAAGAATCTTTTGCTCTCTGTGTGTGCCCATGCATATGATTTAAACCACAGTTTTAAAACACACATGGAACATATTTGAAGGCAAGAAGCATGTAATGTATATGTGAAGTGTAGTGTTATGATTTTAACTGTGTGTATATGTATTTCATATATATATTGCTAATTCTGACTAAGACTTACCACAACATCCTTAAGAACCAGTGCTACCAGGAGAGCGTCATCCCTTGTGGCCCGTCTACCATTTGTGTTGAGAAGTCATCCTTGCCACCCTCCAGAAATCTGCCTTTCCCTCCTTAAGCTTCAGAGAGTTTCATGTCTCCCATGAGAACTAGGGTTTGGGGTCTGAAGACTTCCTTCAATTGTTTACAGAAGACCTCATCTACTTTTTCACTGTGCAGTCTGCAATAACCTCCCACCACAATGCTACCCTTAATGGTGTCTCTTCTAATGCCAGCCCACAAGCACTAGATGATCTTTCGAGCTCCCTTCCAACCCCTAACATTCTATGATTCTATGATTTACCCAGCCTATCACCCATCCCATAAATGAGCTACACACATTTCATGTAAAGGGCAGCTATTCATTGCTCCATTTTGTTAGGTGGATCTCTCCAGTAGCCTTCATTCCTCAGAAGAGTCCCATGGTCATAAAAGCCAAGGTGCTGTTTGGGATACCAGCCATGCAGCCAGACATTTATTTGCAGGAATTGTCCACTCCTACCTGGGTTTTTCCCTTTTGCCTTTAGGCTCGCTTGGACTCCTACCTTTGCCCATAGGGATCTCTTGTGATTCTTTGTGTATTCCGGGTCCCCCATGACAATGCTGTTGGTGCCTAAGTGGATGAGCAATAAGGGGTGCTAGAGGGACTGGTGATCTTCAGTTACTTTTCTACATCATCTTACATTTGGCTCCCCAGAAGTAAAATATCTCCCCTGACAGCATCTTTGGTCAGTGGATGGGTACCTTTGACCCCGGCAGAAGGGAATGTCCAGTGGCTGTCACCCAGTTCATGCTCAGTTTAGGCCTTGTGGGCCTTGAAACCCCACTTCATGGAGTTTGTTCCCCATTCTGGGCTCTTACGACACAGTACCAATCCTATCCATTCAGACCTGAGGGCAGAGAAGGAGACTTTATCCTTCCTTAGAAGTCCCAAGCTGCCAGTTGCTCTGAAGTCTCCATCCACCGCGTGCTCACACATAGCCTCTCGGTGTCCCTCCTTCCTCACATTGTGTGGCCTGGGCTTTTGCTTTTGCAACGCCACGAGGACCCTGTTCATCTCCTGTTCACCCTCTATTCCCCTGCTCCTATCAGCCCCCTTACGTAGCTGCCTGGTGCCCCACAGCACCGCACTTCCCTGGGGGAGGTCAGGGAGGAGGCCAGGGTCACCTCTTCCCTCTGGGCTGTGGTTACTGATTTCCTCAGGTTCTGTCTCCAGCCACTGCTTCCGATCCAGGACTGGCACATTCCGGTGGGAAGGGTGAAGTGCATAATCACAGGATCACAGAATCACAGAATGTTAGGGGTTGGAAGGGACCTCTGAAGATCATCTAATCCAACCTTCATCCCAGCATACCTAACCACTACACCATAGCCTCAAGTGCTAGATCTACTCTTTTTTAAAACACCTCCAGAGTTGGTGACTCCACCACCTCCCTGGGCAGTGGTCTTGGATTTCTTGTGGAGGAAGGAAAGGAAACTAATTGCTGCAGATTGGCCGCGGTGCCGTGTTTTACCAGAGCTGCTGGGACAGGAGGACACGGCGGCATAGCTCTCTGCTGGGCTGGAGGGGTCCTGAGAGGAGAAATCCCACTGGGGTAGCCAAGCTTGACTTCTCATAATGGGTGTTTTTAAAGGCTAGTCCTGACAATGGTGAGAAAGTATTTCTTGCTTTCTGCTCTCCAGGCATCCTGTTAACAGGTTTGCTGCAGTCAAGGTCTCAACTTCAAGAGTATAAAAAACTGTAGGGTTGTTTTTTTGGTTTGTGTGGAGTTTTTTTCCTATAGGGTGTGGCGATACCTCTTCTGGACTTTTTTTTTTTCTTTTTTCTTTTTTTCCCTCAGTCCCATAAAGAAACAGATTCTCTAATTTTGATAAGTCACCTTTGCCATTAATAACCACCTTTGTGATAACACTTGAGAGTTATCCCATGAAAGTCAATAATTCTTTTTGTTGTGGTGGTGTGGTTTTGTTGTGTGGGTTTGGTTGTTTTTTTTTTAAACAGTGGAATGCCTTTTCTTCATGCAAATACATAACTCAGTCTCATCAGAATATTAATAAGTAGGTTTTTATGCATAACTATTTATTTCCAGACCCAATTTATGACTGTTATGGTTTGTCGGATCAGCAATTTCATTTTTTAATGAAAATTCTAAGGAGGTTTTGATTGTGAAATGCAATGTCTCGCAAAGAGCTATTAAGTTCTAATGTGTCAGTGTCTGCTTTTTCTTTAAATTACTTTTAAAACTTCACACCTGTTTAAAATTAGAGAAACTTGAAGAAAAATTAAAAGTCAGGATGCTTCTTCTAGTCCTGTAAGAATTTGAAAAAAATAATGACATAACTTTCGAGTCAAATTGAGACTCACAAAAGCAAGTGATGCTTGCAGGATGATTCCTTAGGCCTTTTTTTTGTGTTTAAAAAAAAACCCTTTGAGGAAGTTTGGTGGGAGATATTTTAAAAGCCAATGACTAAGTTTTAGTCTTGTGGTCCTTCAATAAGGTGGGCTGATGTGATCCTTTTAGTGTGGGAGATGAATTTCAGCAGAGGGACAGTGTTATCTGAAATCACATGGTGCGGCTGCCAACTGGAAGTGAAGCTTTACATCCCTTATCCCATGGTTTGAGGTGGTGCTCCCACATTGACTCCCGTGAAGCTGGGGGGCAGAGGAGAGAACAGGGGAAAATATGTTGGCTAAGTTAAAAAGCCCCGTGCAACATCGTGGTGGAAGATGTGGGTACAGCATGGTTGTTGGTGAAAATGCATGCCCGCAAAGGTGGTGAGACAGTGGTCTGTGGTCTGCTGACTAATGGCTTGGTTTCAGTCCAGCTCAAGCTGCAAATAAAACAGTGAACTGGATCCTGCAGCTGTTCAGCAGATCTGGGCTTTTTAAGGGCTGCACACCTCTCAGCGATTCCCAGAGCAAGGCTTTTTGCAGCATGTTGCCCCTGACAGATTATTCAGTAGAATCCATTAGAAATCTGGCTTTGCCTTTGCCAGGAGTTTGTTGGCCCTAAGACTGGCCTGTCTGAAAGGAAGAGGTTGCTGGAAGATGTGTGAAGAGCTTCTCTCCAGAGGGTTGACTGCTTGTTGGTCAGCCCTGAGAGAGGGAAGAAGGGAAGCTGGAGAGGCCTTTTTATATAATAGAATCATAGAATCATATCATCTGGAAGAGACCTTGAAGATCATCGAGTCCAGCCTTTGTCCCAGCCCTATCAACCTACTAAAGGATTCCCCCCAACGAAACATCCACCCGTCTCGTAAACGCCTCCAGGGACGGTGACTCAGCCGCCTCCCTGGGCAGCCTGTTCCAATGCCTGACAACCCTCTCAGTACAGAAATTTTGTGTTGCCCCGAGCAATCTGTCCTCCAGCCCATGTTTGGCTGCACTGGCAAAACAAAGGTTGGAGAGAAAGTGAAAGGAGAATGATCAACCTCAGCTGAACCACTGAGATTTTCCTGATTTGAGTGTCGGGTTAAAAATGGCATCACAGGTTTGCCTCACATGCATGTTTTACTAGACTTTTTTTTTTTTTTTCTTGGTGAGGAGAGCTTGGTGATCTTCATGTTAGTTCTGGCATCCTCTCAGCCACCTTCTCCTGCTGACTCCTATTGCCCAAAGAGATGGTTCTTCCCCCATTTTTCAGTATATCACCTCTGGAGCTCACCCACCTGCACAGCAAGCCAGCTCAGCTCTCTCACGTGGCCACAAACTCACCAAACCAAAGAAAATGAGGTTTCTTGCTAGATTAGGGAGTCAAATCAGTTTATTCCTGAGGGCCAGCTGCAGAGAGGAGCTGGGTATAGGTCAAGGAAAGGAGAAGGCTACATGAGGGCAGAAGGTCACCCAGCCTGGTGGCGTGGATCAGCTGAGTCAGATGACTCAGAGCCGTGCCCAAAGCTTTCCTTCCTGCCTATCCACTAGGCTTCAAACTCTGTGAGACCTATCCTGTAGAAAGACCATGCTAATCTCTTTCTGCCTCTCTCATCTGTTTTTCAGTGTGGGTTCTCTGATATTTCTTTGGGAGATACTATTTACTTTCATGCAGTTCTGTTAAAAGAGTCAGTCAAGCACAAGAGGACATATCGGTTTAGAAAACAAATTTCATTCATCTCAGTGCTCATAAACCCATTTGTGTTATAACCTGTAAAAATGAATGGATGTTAGAGAAGCTAATCCTATTTCCTAGCCGTGCAAAGTGTAGCCACTTTCAGTGCAGGTGATCCCTCACCCTAAAATATTAAGGCCAGGACGATGGCAGATATTATTCTCCATCTCAGTAATTCTGTATCTCACAGCAACAGCTTCCACAAGTCACTAAATGCCCACATCTCACAGTAAAATGGATTTAAAAAAAAACCGACACAACACCTCATTGGGTCTGTTAATTAAAGTCAGCAAAACTTAGAAAGATTATCTCAGGGAAAGTAAGTCTGGTGTATCTCTGTGGAGAAGAAGAAATGACAGTGTATCACTTCAGGGATGTGATAGTTTGTTTCTTGGCCAACATGTCTTGTACTGAAAACTGTTTCAGGGAGATGGTGCTTCAGACTGGGGTAGGGGACAATGGTAAGAGTAACATGTAACAGCAGCTCAATCTAAATGCGTCGAAACTTTTCCAGGTATGGAATGGGACAGATGCAAAATTCTGCGGCAGCGGTAGCCTTGTGCTGCTTAACAGTTAGGCTTTGGCAATGACAAAGAGGCTCGAACTGTGCGTATTTACAGGGTGTTTTGTTAATCATCCTTCTTTTCCAGCAAAGATTAAAGAGCTAGCCAGACCCTTGCAAGTTGCAGGAAACGTGACTAACCATGGCAGGAGCTAATGAATACTTTGTCTCCTGCGGACACTGCTGTGTAAATAGGTAACAAGAAAGAATACCAAGCGTACCACCTTGCCCATCTCCTTACCCAGCCAGCTGGTGATTAAAACCAGCTAGTTTCAGAGGACACCAACAGCAATGCTCTGGAATTTCATGCTGAATTGATTTAAGATGTTACTGCTCCGGCTGTCAGCAATGTTTCTTTAGAGGGGATGGTTGAAGGAAATGGAAGTTGACTTCCCCCTCATCACTGTTCACAGCCCGGTACACTAACTTACGCTGAAATATGCTGGCCATCCTTTTCCAGAGATGGCAGCCTCCAGCAGAAGGGCAGGATTGACAGTTTGAGGTGGCATCTGCCACAGGGCATGAACTGCTTGTGCTCGTATGCACATACTGCATTACGTTAGGGTTAGAAGACTGGGCTTTATGGTATATGACTAAGAACTTCACTAAAATTATATAGATTATATGCTCACATCAGCAGAGAGTAGGCTGCTTGCTGGGAATTACATCCTATGGTGGATGCAGTTGCCTCTTCTGGTGCTGCATGGGTGCGTGTGTCTGGCCATACTGTCATGAGCTTCCCTCCTGACTTTAGGGAGGGCAAGCGCATGGTTTAGCTCACCTCTCAAAAGAGCCCTTGCAGCACCTTCCTTTATTTTGAAGGAACCCATCTGAGATTTTGTCTTCCTTTCCTTTTATTATAGTGTTCAGTGTTTGCTATTTCAAGGAGTTCAAAATTGGGCTTTCTGGTGATGTTAGCCTTTCTTCACGTGTAAGGCAGGGTTTAAAATACTTGTATTATTGAAGGTATTTTTCCACTTATCACAGAAGTGGAAGGAAGGGAAAGCTTTTCTGTCAAGTCCATAAAATAAATTCAAGTTTTTTGAAGCTTCTAGAAAGCTAGAGGAATACGCTGCTAAAGGACTAGTTTCACTCGAGCTTGGCACATGCGATGTTGTCAGTCATTAATATTTTTGCCTTCTTCAGGATCTGGTCCTTGGGAATAAACTATTTTGCAGGCTAGATACCATTTGACATTTTGAAGTGGTGTGAGTTTATAGCTTTCATGAAATAAAGTATTATTTAGTTTTAACAGAAATTGTGCAGCATGTAAGAGAAGGATTTACAAATAAAAATCAAATTAATACCTTTTTCCAAGCTTTGCCATTTCCTGTAAAACATGATGTATTCAAGTCATTCCTATGAGCTCTGGCAGAGACATACTCTCATCTGCAAATTAATCTTAACGCATTTTAAGTATCTTTGATTTATGTCTTGATGACTGGCAATGCAGCCAAAGTTGCGGAGGTGACAATTGCCTACTGAAACCCCTTTATAGCTATAAGGTTTGTCCGTTTACCATAAAGTTGCTTAGCATTGTATTGGTTTGGTTTTCTGCTAGCTTCTTAGCATTTTCTACAAGCATGGGAAAAAGTCTAGGTTAGTCATTCATTGAAAATGTCAATATAGCTCCTGTATCATTATCTTAATAACCTGGGTCAAATGCAGCACTCGCACACTGCTGCAGATCAGTCCTACCTTCCTCATAGCTCTCCGTCAGAGTGCATGGCCTTCACCCTCGGAAAAAGCCGGGCAATTGAAAATGACTTTATTTCCATGCAATTTGCCTCTGTGAAATGTCTCTTGCTTTCTGCACCGTCGACCATTTCATACAGCTAAATGGACAAACGTGAAACTGTTGTGCGTATCAGTATGATGCACATGCCAGAGCGTGTCACTTATAATCTGAAATTACCAGCAGACTTTTATCTGTCCTTTTCCTGTTTATTTGTTTGTTGACAGGTTTTGTGTGTATATGTCTATTTGGGCTAGAGGTATTATGCATGTTAATGTTTTTTCTAAACACATCTAATGCAGCATATTCATTCTGACTATCTTCTCCTCCTTGCACTATAAAAGCATGTAATAATAACTAAATAACAGATTTTATAACAAGTGTTGTTTAAAATTCTTATTTGATAAAGCGATCTCTGCAGGTGCTGTATTTTTCTTTAAAACTGTTGGTTGGCAGCATTAAGTAAAAATAAAGAACTGAAAGCATGCATTTTTGAAAGAGATTGAGGTACAGAAAACAATACTTCAGGAATAATTTTGTTTTAATAACCTTCATTCTTTGAAGAATTAGCATCCTATGTTTTTGTGCCACTGCTATGTGATCGTGGATCTTTTTCTAGGAGGTAAACGTGAAGACCTTGCCAATCTTTGCCTCACATTCACCAGTTAAAAATAAGACCAGTTGCTCCTAATTTATAGTAGGGTAAGGGAGAAAAGAACTAACAAACAATGAAAAATCCTCTGGAGAGAGATGAATGTTTCTGCATTCTTCTTCTTCGGCTCTTGGCAGAAAGCACGACAGTGGCTTACATGCATTTTTTCCTCCCATTTCTCTTGCTGTTGGCCATTAACATTGTTGCTTCCATTACTGTGTTTGAATTAATCTGCCTTCCTGAGAGAAGTTTCTTCTTCACATAGCAGTATAGTTGAATATGCAATATAGTTGAATAGGCAGAACTGTATTTTTTCTGTTGAGGTTTTGGCTGTCCTGCAGCATTTGCATTATGCTAAATACTGAGTTTGTTGGAGGCCTTCTGAATCAAGAATGTAATCTGGTTATCTGATCTGCAACCTAAAAGCAAACTCCTACAAGAAATGCTTTTATGAACATGTTGTTCTCAAGTAGCAGAAGGAACGTTGTGATAATTTCTTCTTCTGAGGTGGTGTTAAGAAACAAGTTGAGCTGACAGGATGAATGTATGGATTCTCTGACATCCCTTTTCATTAAAGTTAACTATGCAAGTCTGACCACTGCTTTCAAGAGGAACATTTCAGTCTTTGAACATTGGACTTCAGAGTCCCATAAACAAATGTTTTGGGCATGCTAACACAGGTCATTTTTTCCCTGATCACTTTTGCATTTTGTGTAGTCTCTCTGCAGTACTAACTATAAATACATGAGGTCGGATAGTTAATCTTTGCCTTTCTGAGGGCTGATTTTTGTGTTTGCTTTCTGAGAGAGCTACCTAGATGTATTTGGTGTTTAAGAATTTCTTGTAAACATGTAAAAGCCTATTACTATGCAGATTTAGTATCCATAGCATTCTATTTTGCTTGATCTCCTGGGCTCTCTGGGGACTACAGCTATAGTTAAAGCGTTGCAAACCATGGTAGAAACCTAAGGGTTATCTTTGAACCAAAGACGAGACTGAGTTCTTCACAGCTGTGTGAAGGCAGCCACATCCTGTAATATTGTTGTCTCATTAGATAATCAGTTGACCAGATACATCATTACTTGCAAATTTATTGTAGAGGAAAATCTCCTCTGATTCTTATCGGTGGTTCAGCTGTGATACCAAACTTAAAATCAAGCGAGTGTGTACATATATATATATTTATATTTAGATGACTGACTTCTGAATGCAGGCCAGACAGAAGCAATTTGCACATTGAAATGTGACAAGCTCACAGTGTAGAATTTTAATCAATGAGACATTTTAACTCATCTCCATGTATTATTTATGCTTGAAGACTAATATCAGACTGAAATACGGCAAAATTGCTCTTTGCAGAGGAGGATTTGGAGAGAGTATATCAAGGCTCAGGGTGATGAGGTTAGACACAGTGAGGAGCACTCTGCCCCATTACCCTGTTAATAGCCCTGGTTGTTTATAGCAAAAGGTATCTCTGTTACCACCCTTGGTGCAGTATAAACCTTCCAAAACACTGGCACTCGTCCAATTTCTCGCGTTAGAATTGAATTCCAGAGACAAGACTACTGTCGGGCCTGCAGTGCTTTGCTCTAGGGAAATGAATTACTTTGCTGCTCTAATTTGGGAGGTGAACTGACTGTTGTGTGGAAGAGTTGCGCTGTTCTTCACTGCGTTACTGGTGTCAGACAACTTTTCCTTGCAGCTGTCAGCTTTCACAGTACTCTGATGAAAATACCACAGATCACCTCACAGCACAGCTTATATTACCCAGGTGCCCAGATTATCTTCGTGAAAGTACATTGTTACCTTCTTGAAAGTAGCAGGACAACATCCTTTGACCATCGTTTGTGTATGGGTGTCATCAGTCATTCCCAGTATTTTCAGTGCATGTCGTAAGAAACTTATAGGTCAAGTGTTCTAAACTTAATTGACAAATAGAAATTAATATATAATAAAAAGGAATTCTGATATACTAAAAAGAAATCTGTGTTCATAGAAAGAACATTGAGATCACTGGAAACTTCAAAGATGAATTTGAGGCAAAGAATGATTGACTTGTATTAACAGGGGGGAAAACTTTATTCCCAGCTGGAGAGGAAACAGCACTGGCAGAAAATCTTTGAAGCATTTGTTCATAACAGAACAATCTAGTCTTTGGGGTTCTGTTAAATGAATTAAAATCAGCTTCCTTTCTCTTAACATGCTGAATTAACAATAAGAGATTAACAGTATTGAGACAGAATTCTAAGAGTTCTGACTCGATTAGCTCTTTGTAACTGGATAAACTTTATTTTGGCCAGTGTTGAACAAGTAACTCATTACAAATAAGTAATTCAATATGATGGTGGGGGTTTTGCTCATAAAAAGTTCAACTGCATTATTTAGATGCATTCCATACATTTTTCTCTCCAGTGAGTGGGGAAGGAGGAAGAGGTGCCATGGCTGCTCTTTCTCGGAGAGTAGTTAAAAATCTCTGAACTATCATTATAAATCCAGGAAAGGGGACGAAGAATGGGGATGTTCTCAAATTCCCAAGTATTTTACTGGAGAACTCGAGCTATTTCAGACAGTCTTCAAAGACGAGTAGGTTCTAAATACAAGAAACGACAGAATCTGTGTGTCTGATTTGGCATTAGCAAGGAAGAAAAACTTGCTGGTGGTGTTTGTATTTATCAATAAATAATCATCAATAAATCACTTGGCTGATGGTAAGCTTGAACCATCTTCAGGGCTGCGCCTTCAAAGGTACCTTATAAAACACCTGAAACCCAGAGTGCATGTGTGTGGAATTGTAGATGGATGTTGCTGCATCAGTGGATCGACCGATGCTGCTTCTTATTCAGATCATAGCCTGCACAACTGGTAGCACACCCCGTGAAATAAATGATTATAATTGTCATAATAAAAATAATTGAACAGATCACTCTTTTATAAGTCAGCAGTCCATAATGATTGGATGTACGCGTAATAAGCTAGTTAGCTCAAATACACATGTTTGAAACTTAAGTAGGATTTTTAAGGGGCTCATAACTCGGTATGCATTCAGATCATTTTATAAACTGCGTTAATACTTTACATAAGTCTTTGCAAACTGCTCCTCTGAGATTTAGAAAGACAGTAATTACATGGTAAACATACACTCATTATTGGAATCATTTGTTGCAGCTTAAGTGTCCGTGCAGATTTGTCACTTCTTTCTGCAGGATTATGTGAACTTAATTTTTTGGATTCTCAGTCTGCCACCCATCACAGTTGTGAAGCTCCACTGTAGAAACAGAAGTTAGTTTGAGTAATGGGCATCAGGTAAACTGTCTCTGTTAAATACGTGACAGGTGATATTGCTGATCCTAGGATTTCATAGATTATTTAAGTCTGGGGGTTTTTTTCCTCTCCCTGTGTAGTCTTAAAGCAATTGCAACTTAGCAGTTCCCTTCTATGAATATTATCTCCAGGTCAGAATGGTGCAAAAGCTGAGACAAAGAGCAAGGCATGATACAAACAGCCAAACATCCAAAAATAGGTGGAAAAGAATAAGGAGAGAGAAACACATACCATCTCACTCCATCATACCAGATGTGAGTTAAATTATATATCATCTTCTTATGTCACAGAGGAAATGCAAAGTATTTAAGAGACAGTGTGAGAATACTGTGGTTGTGAAGGACTCAATACTTTAAAAAAAATTAAATAAAATCAATTAATAAAATTTCCTCCAAACCAACCATCTAAACTGGGGACTCCATGTGCCTGTTCTTTTTTTAGCATCCATTTTCCTTCCAAAAACTCGGTTTGGGATTTGAACAGAAATCAGACCAAATGATGAAGCCATTTTTGGATGAGGTTGGAAACTGTAATGCAAGAGTATCTAGTGCTCTAAGTAAATAACATTGTTTATGGAAATTATGAGACATATTAGAATTAAAAGCAAACAAACACAATACAAACATGAAATCAGTTGTATAAAGGATCTACATAATAAAGTTTCTGCATAGGTCAACTAACTAGGAGAACAAGCACAGGAACAACTTGGTGTATGAATGAACCCCCCATATACCACACACTTGCCAGGCACTACCCAGCTTCTGACAACTAAAGATTTGGGATTTTAGCAGAACAGAGGTTGCATTGGGGCTATTTTCTTTGCCAGCTCTTGATGGAGCGAGTTGTATGTTCTTCTAGTGAGCCCTCCCTACTTCAGACTTGTGGCACAGAATGTACCTGCATGGAGAGCTGCCTCCTGCACATCTTGACTTCTGATGAGCCATCAGGTACTTTGTCACTTTTAATATTGTGAGATATGGTGAAAATAATTTTCTGTTCGCTTTCCCTAGACTACTTTGTTGATGTTTTTTGTCCGTAAACATATCCTCCTGCATCTCCTTTGCAGGTTCAATTGCTAGGCTGTTTAGTCTTGGGCCGAAAGGTTGTTGATAGAAATCTCACTGCCCTTGTTGCCCGTATATATTTTTTCATTCTGTGGCCTTTTTCAGGACATGTAGCATATTTTGGGCAGTTAAATCTAGCTTAACATTTTGAGTGGGAGCAAAGTAATTACATAGCATCAAGGGACTGGTTAGCTCAGTTGGTTGAGCATGGTGCTGATAACACCAAGGTCGCGGGTTCGATCCCCGTTTGGTCCCCATGTGTTGCCTGATCTAGTTGAGAGGCGGGCGTCCCTGCCCATGACAGGGAGGTTGGATTAAATGATCTCTAAGATCCCTCCCAGCCTGGGCCATTCTATGATTCTATCATCTAGCTAGTTTCTGTCTCCTTAGTAGCTCCTGAGATGCCCCTCAAACTTTGCCTTTTTGTTCTGCAAATTCATACTGTCCTGGCAGCTCTGGTGTGAATCCGTGCAAGGAGGCGTTCCCTGTTGTTGCACCCTAATCCTGTTTGTAACTGATTTCCAAGCCAGAAGGTGAGAAATGCTTTTCCCAAGGCACTTTGAAGGGATAACTTTTAAAGGTGATGCCTGTTTATGTCCCCACCTGCTTAACATGGGGTAACTCCACCAGAGAGCCAGTTTTGGGCTTTTTTTCCTTCCTCCTCTCTCTTTGGCTCAGGGATTTGGGAACAGTTACTACTGCTTGAATGAAGTTACGGGTAGTTGTACAACTGAGTAAGAGAATCCACTTGCGCAGCCCTGGCGCTGTTTATCAGTGGGAAGCCGTATCCGTATCTCTGTCCTGTATCTGACTGCACAAAAGTAAGCTCTCGGATATGAGTGCGCTTCTTTCTCCAAAACCTGATATGGGGTGTCTGGGGTTTATGTAAAAAAAAAATAAAAATACAGTATGCTGCAGAGTAAAACAGACTGAATTTTAGAGTTTTGAAAATGTGGAGATGTCCTCTAACTGGACCTTGCAAGGGGGTTGATCTTTAAGTCCTGTTATGGTGGAGGCAAGCACATATTTTGCCAGTTTGTATGCTGCAATTCAGATCCTGAAAATAGGCTTGCTCCACCTCTGAGAAGTTTATGTGGTACTGGCTTGTTCAGGGAGCTAGTAATTTTTTGTGAATTCAAGATGCTTCCTAGTATGTTGTGAAGCAGTAGGCATCATTTAAAAGAATACTTGGAATTAAGCCCGCATAATCCTTTTATTTGGTTAATGAGTTTTCCAAATCAGGAACGCATCTACAGATATTCTTACTGCCATTTTGATGTGTTTCTAACTTGAAAAAAATTAATTTGAATTTAAAACTATGCTTCATATCTGCCTCTGAATTTATCTTGGCCATCATAAAGGCAGAATGCTCTGTGTTTGTATTTTAACATTGCCATTGCAAATAAGCTGGTGAAAATCTAGAACTTGTGTTGGAAATACTTGAGTTAATTATTATTGTAGTTAAAGCTATTGGTAGTTGAACCCTTCTGGTTGCTTTGTAGTTCTTGCAGAGTTACAAGCGGTAGCTCTTTTGAAATTTCACGTTTGCTTGGGAACAAACCAGAGTGAGAAAAACCTATTGTCAGGCAATGCAGGACAACGAAAATCAGTCTGAGAAGTGATATTTAATTACTTACTGCCTAGACAAGCTTGTAAAACAAATTTAATTACATGCAACAGACAAGCTGCTGACCTCCACTTAAAATCCTGTGTACACAGGGTGACCTGTGAGTCTGACCTGAGATTGAAAGGGGGAGGAAAAAAAGAAAAAGGCCCAAGTTTTCTCTTGCATGCCACCAAAGAGCAGCTGCGCTCTGTACCCTCCCTGGGGAGACAAATGCATTTGCTGCCTGCCCCACAGTCATGACTGAGAAACCAAAAGAGAAATTTATCCAAGGTAGAGGTTGAGATGAATCAAAGTGCTTCTTACTGCGGAAATACTGAGTTCCGTGCATTGGTTGAATAGATAATGCTGTGCTCTATCTGCCAGCTCCTAGGTTCAGATATTCCCCCGAAATTTTACTTACTAGCAGCTTTATTTTCATCCTGTTGTACAAGAAGAAGCCTACTGTTGCGTTATGGTGATGAAGATGGATAGTTTAACTGCTGATGGGCTCCCATGACAAGGAACTAAATTTAGGTCTTCAGGTGTCTTTGCAGGAGGGAGTGGGTTGTTCATTTGTTTTCCTCTGTGCTGGAGGATTGCACTGCAATCTGTAAATAAACATGCTCGCCCAGGCAGAGTATCTCTAAGGCAGAAGAACAGTGCACTCGCCCAGAGCTTGCTGTGGAATTGGGCTGTAAATGAAGGGAAGGTGGTTTGAAAGGTACAAAGTAGACATGCAATAGCTTTTTAGGGAGTTAAGAAAGCAAATACACCCTGGGAAGGTCTTTGTGTACAGAAGTGGTATGAAAGCCTTGCAGTGAACGCCAAAAAGTAGAATAGTCCTCCAGGTAGCGGCCTGGGAATGGGGAGTAGGGATTATGTTGTTGCAGATGCAAGGCTAGCACTCAAGGCTGCAAACATGTTTCAATGCTTTTCACCCATTCCTGGCAGCAGCTTTGCCCCTGTGTTGGAAATGAGAGTCTCATCTGGAGATATTCAAAACCCACTTGGACGTGTTTCTATGTGACCTATTCTAGGGGATCCGGCTCTGGCAGGGGGGTTGGACTAGATGATCTCTCAAGGTCCCTTCCAACCCTTGTTATTCTGTGATTCTGTGAAAACTCTGCCCCATGGCCACCAAGAGGACATCTCTGCTTCTCAGCTGCTTCACTTTACAGCCCAGTGTGGAAACGTAAACAGCAACTTACTGTGTTTTGCGTTAGTGTGGCACTTGATCATAAGTGCTTGCTGACCTCAGTTTGTATTGAATTAATATACAGACCTTATGATTATATTTTACCATGATATTAGCCAGCAATACATGCCTTTTCTGAAAGATGGCAGCTACCTGCCAGTGTAACTGAATTCCAGTAATGCAGGGAGGAAGAGATACAACCCTGTAGAATTACCGTTGCTGCTCCTAGCATATTTGTAATCGCATGTACCTACAGAGGGAGAATACATAAAAGAGATATATATGAAAAGAGGAACCTTCATTTTTTTCTTTTAATCCTATATTGTGTGTTTGTGTCCTTGTATGTGTATTTTCCATATAAAGTACAAATTTATTTTCCGCAATATTAAATGGCTTGATCAAAACTCCTTACACGTCACTGCTGAAAATAGAGATACATATTATTTTATACAATAGAATACTGTTCCTCCTAGGAAACTTGGGAAACTTTATATAGATCATCTGCTGCAGAGATTTCTCATTTTTACAAGGAGGCAAGTACAACTGCGGTGTTACTTACTGAAGGAAAATAACAAATCTTCTTTTCACTGAAATGAACTTAGATGAATTTCCAGAGGGAAATAATGCA
>NW_009706480.1:178744-223299 GCF_000703405.1 Apaloderma vittatum | reverse complement strand
ATATAGTGCTACCATTTTTGAGAGCCATTTATGGCAGTCCAATGTTACATTAGAAAGTTATTCTCCAAATGCCCTGTCCTATGTGTAATTTTGACATGCCTTTTGTTCCTCTCTCTTTATAGTGACTCTACTTTAAATGAGCTCTGCAGAAAAATTTGCTGTCAAGTCTGGGAAAGATAATGCAACACCTTAATTTTCCATGTTACAAAATGTTCTGAAATGCTCACAGAGGGATCCCAGTTCGTGCATCGAGTCAGCTGGAGTAATTAGGGCATGATGCAATTGTTTCTTTATGGGCCTGAAGCCATCCCAAGAACTATGAAGGCTCATTCCTTGTCAGAGGTTGCTTTAACCCTTGACCAGGTGGATGTCATGGGCTTTTCTCAAGTGCTTTGAGCTCCATGTCAAATGCAATCGCAAGACCCCAAGCCACTCTGCTCACAGCACTGCAGTTTAACGTGTCCCTCTCTGAAGCTTTAGGAAGATCAAACACTGTTCAATGTGATTTGGGGTTGAGGTTTTTTTTGCTACAGAAGGATATAAATACCATTCACAGTATCCTACTTGATGAATCAGTATCTAAACTTGTTTATTTTGGACAGCCTAATATGTTGTCATCCTCCCTCTTCCTTCTGGAAAATTTTGGCCTTTCCATGTCGTTTCTGACTGCTGAGAAGGGCAGTAAAAATCTGAAAAGCTATCTTCACTTGGATTTTAGAGATAAGTCAGTTACAAAGTTGGTGATTTGTGCTACTTGCTTCTTGTCATTAGGGTGACAATAATTTTGCATTTTTAAAGAACATAATAAACTCTGTTCACATACACACTTTAAATTTGGATGTTACACTTCTAAATGTTTTCTGGCCCTCACTAAGGTAGTATGAGCTATTGCTGGTCTTTCTCCCTGACTATTATAGAAAATATTTTTGGAAATTGAAAAGTGCTTTGGGTTTTTTGTGGTTTGTTTTTGCTTCAGAAAAAGCTGAGAGAGGTTAATGGGGAGCTTTTTGCAGGTTGTCCATGTAGAAAATACCCATGCACTTTTAATCTTTTCTCAGAAGCCTGCAGTGATTATTTTAGGTTTTGCTTTCTTTCCTGAATACATTTATCAGCTAAAGACCACATGGTTACCCTCTTTGCAATTCATCTCAGGCATTTGACAGTTGAGGTATAGAAGGGATGTGTTACAGTGATCCAAATCCAGATTCAATATTAACCTATTCTGTCAACATTTCTGTCGTCTTTTATGCTGAATCGTCCATGTATGGAGTGGGAAGGTATTAGCTCTCCTACCTTGCAAACAGAAGTTTCATATTTTTGGTTTTTCCTTAAAAAATCATAGATGACTTGTTGAATATGTCTTCCCAAAGGAGTGAATAGCTAGTTCTTTAAAAAATTGGGTTTTGACAGCAAGATGCAGGCATTTTTGTGCTCCCTCTGCACACATCGCTAGCTCAGATAAAAACCTGACCTGAATAGGCATGTGCCAGAACTCTGTCACCAAGGATTGGAGTTTAAATAGTGGGAACAGATTGAGGGCTTTCACTGTCGGTTTCCTTTCTTTGTTCTTCTAATAAATATCAGTTTACTCTGATGTTCTTCATTGCCTCTAGATTAGCCAAAAAGCTTCTACTAGTAAACAATGGGCATAGATTCATAAATTAATAAGCATACGTAAATTAAAACAGCTGAAGGTCTACATGAACTTCACATATAGGATATTCCGGCATGAAATGTCTTTGTCGTAGCATTTCATCCTTTTTTATGTCATGCTCAAGGCAGATTCTCCAACAGCAAGCCTATATTTGTTATTGATTTTGTTTAATTTTCAACTTTGGACCCAAGCTGTTTAAACAGATTACTCCCTGCTTTTATCTGAGTCAACTTCCTCATGCTTTCATCAAAGCAAAAGAGATTGTTTGACTTTGTCTTCTAACATAGCATTACAAGAGGGTCATATGTTAAGTGACAGTGATGGATTCTGTATAAGGGAACGGCCCCTTTGTCTGCACATAAGTCCCCCGTAATAGTTCCCTGGTAAAGATGAAAACATCTTATTCTTATTTACTTGGAGGCTGTTTATTAGTATTCATTACAATAGTATTTACTCTCTAACTGAAGCTAATACATTTCAGAACCAGATTAGGTGAAGGTACATTTGGAGTAATAGCATGTAGGCATCATATGTTTCTATCCTGGCACTAATCCTGTACCTTAAACAACAGTTTCTTTCTTTTTCTTGGGCACACAGTATTTGTGAACTGATTAATACCAGGCAATAAGAAGACATTTCAGATTGACTTGCAGTGTAGTTGTGAGAATTTAGTAGTAAGGGGCACTGACACAAGCTCTGGGTACACAGAAGGTTTTCTCCTGGGAGCAAAATTGCCCTTTATCCTTGGTGTCTTATTTATAAAAAAAGATGTAAGTAATGAGTTATTTCCCAATCAGCTAAATCTGTGGAAAATACTTGAAAGACTCTGCTGGGAACATGCAGAAATTTGTCTACATCTATGTTTCCGGTCTCTCTGCAGAACGATGGGTTGTTAGGTATAGAACATGGATTCCCTCGATCAGGGGGGCAAGTCAACTCAGCATAGACAACATCAGGTGCTTTGGAGATACACAGCCTAGTCAGTGCCTGGAGTGCTGGCAGATTGTCTGTGCATCTCTTTCTCCGAGCTCTCGGGCTTTATGCTCCAGACTGAGTAGGTGAAGTGATAAGATACTTTCTTTAGGTTGTGAAGAGACAGTTTTTCCTAGAGAGGAACCACAGATATTTTCTACCCTCGTTTAAGCTGTGGAAAGAGGACTTCAAACTGTAGCAAATGACAGCTCCCAGACACAGTCTCAATTCACAGCTGAGCAGGCAGGGAAACCCTTCCAGGGTTTTCATACAGGAGGCACATGACTCCTTGTGAGCAGTGCAGATGTATTAACTCGTTGTTAGGGCCAGGCTTTTCTTCGCGTTGTTGTCCTTCTGAACAAACGGTACTTTGTACAGAGACCTCGGTGTCCTTAGCCTGGGGGGAGCAGGTGATCTCAGGCTGGCTGCACTGAACCCCAGAAGCCCACCATGAAGTCATCCTCAGGGATTCCTCCCAGAGAGTATGGGCTGGACGGGGCCCAAGAGCGCAGAAACAGGAGCTGCATAAACTCGGGAATGGGGCAGGAATAAAACATTCCTCTCTGTTTAGATTGTTCGTGTTAGCTGCTGTAACTGATCCAGACACTTGCGACTGTTGAAGGAGTGTTTCTGGTACGGCTCAAAATTGAATACGAATCGTTTGTGTTTCTGTAGGACAATCAGCACAAGGTTGAAATCGCTATATTACGTAAAGATGGTGTGCCTCAACATTTGCTTAGCTGTGTATAGTCTGGACACACTGGAGTCTTATTTGCAGCCTACGTAAAGTACTTATTTACTATAAAAATTCTGGTACTTTGTGTAGTTATTGGTGCCTATACATGTACAATCACAAGTTATTTTTCATCATTATATATGGCAAGATACTGATTTAAAAAGCATTAATCCTAAAATTAGAATATCAGTCTTGATGTGTATGCTGAATTGTTTCTTCTCTGCTAGTGGCCAATAAGCAAGTTAGGAAGTAGCTAAGCTTTTTGCTGGCCAAGTTAGAGCTGGTTAAGTTAATGACAAGTTACTTCTATTTATCCTCTGTAGCACATCTGTTTACTGAGACTTTTGTGTATAAGCTGAGAATGAGTTAAAAAAAATGGATTTGCAGGCTTTTTGTGTTAGCATGAAGTATTGACATATTTTTGAGGTTTGTGGCTATACATTGTAATGGTATATAAAATAGGATCACAAATGGTGATTATAATGATCTGAACAGACTCACTCTGTGATATACATCAACCTCTCTACCTTCCTTTTTTAAAAAAATATCCATGTCAAATCCTCTCTCTAGCATAAGTGCCTAGAATATTATTAAAATCTGATCTCATTAAGTACATCATCAGTATTAAAATAGTATATCCTAAATCTCAGCTGTTAAGAGATGATCTGTGCCTGAAAAGATGAAATGAGAAACTCACCAATTAGTATAAATGTCTTAGTGGAGCAGAAAGTGACTTCAGAGAACTTGATTATGTAGTTGGGCTTTTTGATATAGATATTTTCTTTTTTTTCTGAAATACTTCCAGTTTGGAGATAACTTTTAAAACTTTTTTAGCATGATATTGGGACATATGAAGCTCCTTTATCACTTGTGCTCAAACCAAATGTAAGGGGAACATTTGAAACATTTGAAAAATATTTTAAACCGATTTTTTTACTTTTTAAAGATGAAAGAATTCAAAACTAAATGCAATCTTAGTCTGTTTGTGCTCTTCTGTTGCACTACTGTTTTCTTTCACATGTGCTCTAGTCTTGTGCTTGATGCAGCATTTCATCACGTTCCCCAACCCTTCTGATATGAAAACACTCAGGTTTGTGACTGATTCTCTCTGCTCATCTTTGAAAGATCTTGAGGGGCTGGAGCAGGTGCAGAGGAGAGCAACGAGGCTGGGGAAGGGACTGGAGGGAAAGTCCTGTGAGGAGAGGCTGAGGGAGCTGGGAGTGTTTAGCCTGGAGAAGAGGAGAGTCAGGGGGGACCTCATCCCTCTCTACAACTGCCTGAAGGGAGGGTGCAGTCAGGTGGGGTCGGGCTCTTCTCCCGGTCAACCAGTGACAGGACAAGAGGGCACGGCCTGAAACTGCGTCAGGGGAGGTTTAGGTTGGATCTCAGGAAGCCCTTCCTCACGGAGAGGGTGCTCTGGCACTGGGAAGCACTGCCCAGGGAAGTGGTGGAGTCACCGTCCCTGGAGGTGTTTAAGGAGAGGCTGGATGTGGCACTTAGTGCCGTGGTCTGGCCGATGTGATGGTGTTGGGTCATAGACTGGACTTGATCATCTCGGAAATCTTTTCCAGCCTCAATAATTCTGTGATCTTGCAATCAGAGACTATCAAGCAGAGCTACAGAGTCCAGTCAACCTTGAATTCCCAACCTCCACAAAAATGGCAAAAAGCCGAAGCCTCAAGCCCTTGCACAGAAGGCTCCCTCCACCACGTGAGGACTATCCCACTCCCGGCTGCTTTAGTCCCAAGGCAGATTGTACCTAGGAGCAGCTGGTGTTTCAGAGTCAGGTCTTCCTTATTGGTGTTATGCAACATCTGGCAGCCAAAAAAGTTGAAATAAAAAGTATCATTAGAATGGGGAGTCACATGCTGCGTAAGGGATAGCTTGGAAAGAAAGCAAGTATTGTATCCTCTTGTGTGCAGCATGCCCGTGCTGCAGCCTGGTTTTCCTGGTCACAGATGCAGTCTGTTTTTCAGTGTGGGTTGTTCTGGTGATTCTTTTAGTTTTATTTTTTTTTGACAGTGTTTCCTAGTTTCCACAGAAATTTAAGCAACACTGAGGCTTGTTTTGGCCGTTTTGCACAGGCCCCTGAGTAATTCAGACCTAAACCTTTTGACTGTGCCACTGAACACTGATGATGTCAGTAGGATTTGTTATCACTGCTAAATGTCCTTTGTGTTTTCTGCTGGAGTGGGAGGCAAGGAAAGAGCAGTACATCAAAGCAAATGGTGTATTTCTCTAACACCACGTGAATAAATATTGGTGCAGCGGTGGTAGTTTCCATATTAAGTGCCAGCAAAAGTTTTTTAAAATCCACCTCAGAGCTGTAGGTCCAAAAATGCTTGGTAAGGCAAAAGGGTGAATAAACCATTTAAATGGTGAGGGTTTAAGTGGGAAGTGGAGGCGGGGGCGTAACTGCAGTCCTGTGCTCTGCTGTGGGAGTAGAAGGAAGCCTAGATCTATTTAAAAAAAACCAAAACCATGAGGGGAAAAAGGCTCTTTTCCTTCTCATGCTGTATCACATTCCATCCTCCTTGTTTGGTTTGGGTTTTTTTTTGAATCCTCCAGCATTTTTAGAAACTTTTGTTTTATAAAAAATGTAATTGTAATTATAGATAATGTGGCTTTATTACAAACTTACACATAATTATGTAGTTTTCAAAGATAGGATAAATGCCATTACTGAAAAAAGAAAATACTTTTCTATCACTTCTAGTAATATTTTCCACATCCCTCCATTTCAAAATAGAAGTGAGTCGGATCAGCATGAGGAAGCTGTTCATACTGGTTCCCAGCTGTGGATGTGTCAGTGGAGATAAATTTCATGTCCTCGAATATTACCCTTTCCTGACTACCAATCTACACACACCTTAAATTCCGGTTTGCCAAAACCAAAGCTCTCTGAGGTGCCCATCTGCTCCCTCAGTGAGGTTTTGAGGTTTCGCTAAGTGTTTGTACAAGGAGGTTCACGGCCTGTGTGACTAAATAAAAATAGCTCCAGCTGGTGTAAATGGCAGCCTTTCTTTGCCTTCCTCTTGAAGGAGCAGGGGTCACGGGTATACATTTATTTTCTTTGTTGATGCAGGTTTTCAGTGCCTTTCCAGTCCTGTTTCTGTCCGCTGGCCAGCTGGGTCATTAGTGGTTGATGGCCAAGGAGCAGAATTTGCCTTTCTGATCATGCTGGTGGGTGCACCTTGTGGGAACGTCCTGGAGGTGGAAAGGGCAGCTGGAAGCCCAGCTGCTGTCCTGGGGTCACTTTTTTTTAATCCTATGTACTAAATCTGAGTATGCTTTCATTCAGCCTGTAGTCTCAGAGCATATTAAATGTCGTTTATTTGTCCCTCAGCCCAGAAAATTGGAAAGATTGTCCTGCCTCTTTCCTCAAACCATTATGTTTGAGGTTTATGTGGAGTTTTGATGAATCATTCTTGTGTAGGTGTGTTTCCCAGAAAGGGGGGAAAAAAACTTAGGGGCTTTTTTTTGTTTGTCTGTTGTTTTAATTTGTCTCTCCCTAAAAGCTGTTTTTAGCAGACAAAATGCCTTTGCTTATTTGACTTTGTAAAAGATGTGTTTGTGCGAGTGCTGCGTACACCTTCTTGGTGACTTCCACAGGTAGGACCCTCTGTGCTTTTTGGTCACGTACTGCACCTTCCAGAAGTTCCCTCTGGGTTATTGTAAGGCTGACTTTCTGTTAAGTTCCAGACTATGAAAAAAGTTTAAATAAAATGCATTTGGGAATAGTAAATGACAAACTTCTCCAAACATGGTTTATGAGAGCCTTGCAGCCTAATCTCCTAAAAGAAGCACCTGCAATCTGGCTTTATAGCTGGTACACAGCTAGTTGGCAGACAAAAAGCTTGCTAGGATTTCAGTTTATAACCTGTGATACATAGGGTTCTTTCTTCCTTGTAATGCTTTAAACTGAAATTGAATTTTAAATTAACTTGACACTGTGCTGTTTTCAAGTCAGATAAATAAGCGTGTTCCTTCTCCCTCCTTTCATAATATATTTGATATCTTACTATGAAAGTATTTCCTGAATTGATATTAATATTATTACTTTCCTTGGGGGAAAAAAAAAAAGTGAAACATAACTGTGTAGCTGTAAGAAGCATTGTTTGTACTTTGACAGTGATATGGTTTTGTAGTTTAGAAATTTTCTGGTTTTATTTCAGTTGCTCACTATAAAAACTTGTGGTTTATTTCTGTGTTTTTTCACATAACTTCGATCAAATAGCAGCCTTTGAAGTTATGTTCTTTGAGCTACCATGCATATAGGTAACTTTCATTTGCTTTAATTCATCAGAGGGCCGCATTCTTCACCTCAGTACCCCATTCACACCTTCACAGTGTTAATAAATCAATGTCTTAAGTTCCTATCCTGGTTTTGGGGTGCTTTTTAAAATATTTTCAGTGTTTGTGGGGTTTTTTAAGCTAATAGAGCCACACTGTACAGGTGTAAGTAATTGTCTAACACACCAAGTAGTTACGAATGTTTCAGTGGCATCTTAATCTGACACCTGATAGCTTATATTTTTTTTACGCTTGATGGAGACACCACAGGGAAGAATATTATAAAAGAGCTGCCTTTAAAAAAGAGATTTTTTTTCTGAAGTTTTTCTTTAAAGAAAACCGAATAAATATCCACGTTTCTGAATGTGCACATACAGTGGAAAGGAAGACTTTTTTGTGGTATGTTTTTTTCCTAATTCTCACACTCACAAGTGAAAAAAACTTTCTCATATCTGGAAGAGCTTATACTGAAGGACATGCAACAGCATAATTTACAATGTTGGCATGCTGGGCAAAATTTAGCATTCCAGAAAGAGTTTCACCTGCCCTGAGGCTTTAACAGTGATCAGGGCAGGCAGAAGGGAAAATTACCGAACACTTTTCCTCGTAGGCTTAGGGCTGGAATTGTAACCAGAGACTTTTTGGAATGTATTAAATACCACTGCTTTGCTTGCCCACTCTTTCACTATTCCCTTGCTAGCCAATACCAGTATGGCCAGAGAGCCTGGCTCTGTTTTATTATCAATGAAGAAATATTTGAAATAGTTCATTTCTGTAAATGTATTAATGCAGGAGGAAAAAAACACAAAACAACTCTACCTTAAACAGGACAAAAAGTTATGCAGACCTGCCTGACTCAGCCAGAAATTCTCTTAGGCAGAGGAATGCCACGTGAAATTGGAAAGTTCTGCTCCAGTCAAATAAGAGTGAAATACCAGAGCATTAGTTCGATTAAAGTCTTCCTTCCCTTGCCCCTACTATTCCCTCAAAGAATTCAAGTGGAAGAGCTTTCTTTCAAAGGTATTTGCACAAAGGTATTCAGCAGAAGATGAGATTTCTTCTGATCGAAAGCATCTTAGTGCTCTCTGATCTTTCCCCACGACTTAGCTACGGGTGCGGGGAAAGGGCTCTCGCTCAACACCCTGCACGGTTACGGGTCCTTTGGGTGGACATTGTCACTGCGCGTTCTCGGAGCATGCGCCTGTGCGTAACGAGGCGTATTTGTTTGAGTCTCGGCCAGGGTATATGCCAAGGAGATTAGACTTCATCTTTCATCCTGGGGAGAAGAGAGCCTAAATGGGTTTATCATGGGGTTTTCATTCACTCTGTCATTTCTCCCTTCTTTATAGTTCATTGCTAGACTTCTAATTTTTCCCGACAGCAGCTCACACCCCTGCAGCTGGCCCTGCATAATGATTCCCTCCTCTTAGACTGACATGAGAGTGGATGCATAAATCTCCTGCCGTCAGGGTGCCTCCGTCAGCAGACAGTCCCCCCTCTTTCCTCTGGAGAAAGATCTGTCCCCTCCACAGCACTCTCATTTACCACCTACTGGTTTTGCCTGCTGAGCCAAGATGCTGCCCGTGACCATTATCCTGCCTATGCTAAACATCAGGAAATAGTTCTTTTCTGATGAAAATACAACCATTATTTTTTTTTTCTTCCCCTAATGACAATTATTAGTGGAAATTGGAGTGCCTTTGGCAACTGTATGGTGATGCAAGCGTTACCCTGTGCAGCAACTGGCTCCCATGAAAAGGAAGAGCTGACTGATAGTTTGAATTAGGAGCTAGAGGATGAGAAGGACTGTTAGGAGCAAGAATTTTGACCGAAGTGTAGGTCTTTGGGAGGTCTTAAGTTAGAGATCCCCTTGTTCTCTGACGCCCTGCATTCATTCAAAATTATTGCTTCGAACCGTTGGGTAAGGGCAGTGCTGTCAAATCCAGGGCTTCTCAGCTGGTGAACTCATCCAGTGCACTGGCACTTTATAAATCAGATAGCACTTGTAGACTGTTTACAAAATCTTGTTTGACAATCTCTTTGTTAGCCCTCCCGCCTCACTACAGCAGTGGAATATCACAGCTACCTGAAAATCAACACAAGAATAGTTTAAAAGGCAGCAGTCTCTGTTCCTGTCCTGAAGACGGAAGCAGGCACAGGATGGACATGCAGTTTACGGGAAGAGCTTTGTCATCCTTTACTAGCAGTGAAGGAATGGGTAAAGGTCAACCTCTCTTCCAAAAGCCTCTTTCACGAAATACTAGATTTCTCATGTAGATATTTGGTGTTAGCAACATGCTGATAGTGATCTTTTTGAGAATTAAGTGACATTTTTCTTCAGCCACAAGTATTTGACGTTTTTCTCTGCTGCTGTCCTTATGATGATTCATATTGCAGTTACTTTAAAGAGCCAGATAAACTACAATTGTTTATATACAAACAGAATATGGCATTGGCTACCACGATCCAATCTCATTAATATTTGGCTTGCTAGGTTGCCACATGTTTCATGTTTTGGCTATCAGAGAGAACAGACTTGAAATTAATTGAAAAGAGTTTCTTTCCTTCCAAGTGTGCTCGAAACTAGTGGTATTTTCTCCTCTGTAAATGCTGGCAATTGATTATAAAATGTCAGAGGTGTTTGTGGTGTCAGCAACCTTCATCGAGCCAGGTGGAATAATAGGCAAGACTTGCTTTAGGACATGCTGTGGTCCCTGCCAGGCTGTGTTGTATCATGAATAAGGGGAAAAGGGTGGAAGGAGGAGAGTGGACTTGAAAAATGATATTTTTTTTGTGTCCAATGCCATCTTGTACTCTTCATGATCTTCTAATTAAGCCTGGAGGATTGTGGATGCAGGCTTTGATTTGAGCAGTATTGTCTGTCCTCCTTTCAGAGAAGGAAACAAAAGTTCCTCTGTCTGCTGCTGAGGGCTAACCTGTGAACTGATTTCTCTTCCATGCCTTGGTTACTACACCTTATTTGTAATCCCATTCTCGTGACTTCATGTGCAGAAGCTCACCCCTGCAGCAGACCTGCTTGCCAGCTGCACATTGTGTACAGCTATTCCCAGGTGGCTTAAATTTGACTTTGCATCTCAACTATTTCCACTTAATACAATGAGCTTTTTTAGCAAACTCTGAGGGTGCTGAAGAAAAAGCCCTCCGTACCTAGATTCTGTTTGAGGTTAAGATTCTGTTTGAGGTTAAGATTCTGTTTGAGGTTAAGGCTCGGCTTTAAAACTGGTGTCAGTATTTATTTGAAATTGTTTGATGAGAATAAAGCAGTATCTGGGATTCTTGGAAAACAAAGTAAGAAAGAATGTGTATCCCCTTGGTTGGTAGACCCACGTGAGTGGTTTTCTGAGGGGAGTACCCCTTTCTTGCCATGGTGTTCCCTTGCAGTGGCAGAAGCCATAGAGTCTGATGGCCCATCTGCTGGTTGTGATTAGGAGAGAAGGTATCTGCAGATCCTGGAGAAGGAGGAAGGGCGAGGAGGACAGAGATGACAGGAGTGCTGGACTTTGAACAGCACAGAAATAAGGCTCTCTTGGTCTTCAGGAGGACTTTCCAACCCATATGGTGCTCTTTGCCTTAATGATGGAAAAAGTCTGTTTATTTTATATTTTAATAGCTTGTTTTTGTTGTGTTTTAGAACTAGAATTCCTGCACTTTGTTCCCTGGATATTTCATCTGTTAAATAATGTCTTTATGCCTTGCTAACAGCAGGTACATAGAGAAACAGAAAAAAAATCTTTCTGTATGACACAAGTTTTTCTTGGGTTTAGTATTAAGCAAGAAACACACATAGGCTTAAAGATTTGAGGGGGAAGGGAAATCCGAAGAAAGTTTGTAATTTGAAAATCTCTTTGAAAAGTCTTTTTTTTTTTTTTTTTTAACTGCTTATTTAAACCTACCAGCCAGCTAAAAGATTCAGCTGGTGGAGGCAGACGGAGCTGAGCGCTCGGAGCTGGCTGTGGGATGTTCTGCAAAAGATGTGGGGTTTTGCGTGAGCCTTGGCAGAGGGAGGAGGTGGTGGCCGCACGTGACACGAGAGCTCAAGGCTGGTTTTAAAAACAGCATCCTGGTGTCAGAATAGTAGATAGAAAATACATTACTGTAAAGTTGGTCATTCTTCTACAGTAAATAGCAACCCTTTTCTTTTTGCCCCTTGTCCCTTCCTTAGCATTACCTCACTAACGGAGGACTTACTGTACATTCTCTTCAGCTTTCTTGCTGCAGTAATTTTATCTAAATGTGTTAAATCCTTTCAGTTTGACATGTGAAAAGATACATCTGCTAATTTAAGATCAAAAATATTTCTTAAAGGGTTTTCATATGTAAAATACTTATAGATTTGAACTGTTGAAAGACTCCATGTTGGAGAAAATGCATACAGTAAAAATGGTGATAAATATGAAAAAAGGTTGGCTTGCATTTCTGAGAGGTACAAAACAGTTTTTGTTCCCTTTCTAAAAGGAACATGGGATAACTTGGGTTGGAAGGGACCACTGAAAATGATGTAGTCCAGCATTCTGCTCAGATCTGTGGTGTTGAGTGATATGGTCTAGGGGTGAACTTGTGAGTAGGGTTAATGGCTGGACACGATGATCCCAAGGGTCTTTTCCAACCTGGATGATTCTCTGATTCTGTGATCAGGTTGCTTAGAATATATAAAGTATTTAGTGCTCTACTCTTCGTAGCTCAAAACTTAAGTATATGATCATGGATTTCTTGGGATTTCTGAAAGGGGAAAAGTAGAATTATAATATGTATTCTTTGTCTTTACCTTTCAGAATTAAAAAAAATAAATAAATAAAGGAGGCAGCTGAGAAAAGAAATTATTTACTATGCATTTCCTTTTTTTTTTTTAGATGGAAATTAAAATTTTGTCAGGCTAAACCTTACTTTGCATACTTAATTATTGCCCACAAAGCTGAAATCGGTATAGATCTAGGGTTTTCAAGAATATGCCCCTAGATGTTAATTTCTGAAGCAAAGGGAAACTGCAAAGTGACATTGCTTTTGAAAACTGAACTTCAATAAAGGGCTTCATTTGGGTAATCTGTCCTTGAAAATGGATGGTGAACTCTGCAAGGGTTGGGAGGGAAAGATGAAAAAGTAGATGCAAGAGAATGACAGTAGATGAAATTACAAGGTGATCTGGGTTCTTGGTTAATGCACCCATTTCAAATTATCACTGGTTAATTTGGTCACCCAACCGCTGGGAGCTCAAAGTCGGATTCTTACCATAAAGTCTTTTTCCCATAGACTGGGCTCGAGTAAGTTTGTTGGGGGTCTACCTTTATTTTCTAGAAAAGTGGCCCCTCCAAGGCAGAGTTAGGATGCTTTGTAAATAGCTTTCTAGTGCTTTATGTTTCCCCAAGACATCTTATGTTGAGAAGGCACCTGCGGCAAAGACAAGCGGAGAACCATGCTTATCGATAATGGCAGCTGCAATGAGATTCCCCTGTTACAAGGCTGTATCTCCAGCAGCCAGACGGTGCAAACATCCCTCACTGGGTCTTGAATGTGAAATGTTGCATCACCCCTGTGCTGAGGGAGCTGAGAGCCTCTTCTGGTGTTCCAGGTGAGGAGAGCGAGGGGCACAGCCCAGGGCTCAGTTCTGGGGCTCGCCGGGTACCCGCTGGAGCTGGACAAGATTAAACAGTGACACTGCCCCGGCTCCTCCTCAAGTCCCAGCAGAAATAGGTTCCTCTCTCCCAAGCTCTAGTGTGCACGCAGACTTCTCATGCGAGTTTCTTGTTTTCAGGTAAGCTCACTTTTACCTTTTTTTAATGTATTAGATTTTTCGAAATGGGAAATTATTATTCTCTTTTTCTAGACAAATTTGTTGCTCTTCGTCAAGACTTTCAGATGTTGCCGGAGCATGTAATATATGTTTATTGCTACTAATGGAGATAAAACTTCTAGGAGCCAGTCTTGCAAGAGGCATTAAAAATTAGCAAAGAAAAAAATTGCTACTAATGGAGATAAAACTAGGAGCCAGTCTTGCAAGAGGCATTAAAAATTAGCAAAGAAAAAAAAAAGAAAGAACAGCTTGGCAGAGGTTCTGTATTCATAAACCTATTTATAGATGGTGTGCTGGGTCGAAGAGCAGGTTTGTGCCTCTGCCAGCAAGATGCTCCAGCTACTGCTGTGCTAGTGCTTGCCCTAATTTTGCACTTACGTTCTGAGCCTCCCAGGGGGATGTTGAGCAGATGTGTGATTGACCTGAATCTTGAAGGTGCACAGGTTTGACTGCATCTCTGAGAACGATCAGAGAGATTTGATCAGCTTCTTCTCCAGGACCTGTTCACATTGATTAGCATGTGTTGGCTTGACAGGTTTCTCAGAAATCAGCTAGTAAAACCTTCTTCCAACCAAGACTTTCCTTTATCCTCAAGTGGCCAAAGAGACCTGAAGCAAAGATTGACACAGGGGTTGCACGAACATGGCTTTTAATCTTTTCTTTAGCTGCAAAGTGGTTTAAAACTGTTTTGGCAGCTCGCTTGGTGCTGACAACGCTCCTGGAAGCGCTGCTGCTGGGAGCACTGGTTCCAGCCTGGCATGAGCCCGGAGCAGAAGGCGAGGGATTTTGCTGGGATCGCGTGTGCCACCTTCATCTTGACTGCCGTTAGTAACTGTCTGTGGTCCATACTTTTCAAAAGGTAGCACTTAGCCTTTTCAACAAGAGAAACGTGTCTCCTGTCTGACACCAAAGAGAAACAAAACAATGGGAGGAGAAAATAAGATTTATAGAGAGCTAGGTTTAGAAAACAAATGTATTCTAGTGTTTAGCTGGTGTGTGGCTGTATGCCAGTTTCAGGGGGTTTTTGTTTAGGATTATTTTTGGTGGGGAATGCTTCTGTGTGTTAGGTTTTACTTTCCCTTACAAAAATAATGGGAAAGGGATGATTTTACATGCATGGGAGCTGCAGAATGAATAAAAGTGAGGACAGCTGTTCTAAACCAAAAAAGTACATTCTGCCTTCACATGTCCGTTTACAGACCTAAATCATGGGTTTTTGAAATGTAGAAAAAAAGCATGAAAATAGCCACTACTTAAGCTTATTTAGAAATACACATCAGGGAAGATGAGTATCACTAAGGAGCAAAGGTGGGTCCTGTGGGGGATTCGACTGTAAGGATGGGCTCACTGAAAGCAAGTAATAGCAGAGTAATTTTACTGTGGAATTTTAAACCAATTATGTGAATAACAGAGGATATGTTCTGAAAGCAGCTAGAAGTGCTTTTTTGTGGATATAGCTAACGTGGTTTCAGACAGCCTCTGCCTGGCCAGAGTTAGTGTGCCCACAGCTGAGGCAGCACAAGGAGTGCTCGTGTATTTGGCTGTACATCATCGCCTCGCTGCAAGTTGACCTTTCTAGATCTGCCTCTCCCATGGAAAATCTTCCAAAAAATGCACAAGGGTGTGTCTCATAATACCCAGTGCCACAGCTTGTTTCCACGCTGATTGGGAAGTCTGATGTTCAAAAGGTGCTTAGACTTTGCAACGATTAAACTTTTTGATAAGTTCCCTTAAACTGCATCAAGCTTATATTGGAATTACTGCAGGTTTCACATATCTGGACTGATTAAAGGTCGTATTTCTAGAAGCCTTCACTGATGTAGCTGTTTCTTGAGCTCTGTTCCTTTGAAGGGAAGATTAGCATCCCTGTGGGTTTTAATAAAATGAGATGAGTACTAAAAAACCGCTCTCAGCAGTTTGGCTGGAACACCAGAATATGTGGCTCGTTGCTCTACAGAACAAGGAGGATATTAAATATGGATATTAATTTTGTCCATTCCTCTTTCACAAAGAAAATAGAAAATGCTCATTCAAGAGGGAAATAGTTTATGGATTTCTTCAGCATTGTCTTTTGTACTATGCAATTACGAACTTTGAGGTGTAGTGAATCTGAAGTGTTTCCTGGTGTTGGCTGTGTGTAAATAAGTATAAATCAAGTTGATGAGGGAAGGCAGGGGTTAGTCTTGGCTTTTTGTTTTTACAACCGTTGGAGTACCTACATGGTAGTGCTTAAAAAGAGAAACAAAAACTGAGATCTCCACTAAACTTTCTTTTCTTTCTAGAAGCTTTCCTCAAAACTTCATTAGTGTTCAAAGTTTTCCCTTTAAATGGGTGGCCCGCATAAGCATTTCTGCAGATTCATTTCATGTGAAGATTTTGCCTCTGTAAAGTTGTTCAAGGAAGCATAGCCGCAAATCCGATTCACTTGTGTGGCAATGAACTTCACATGTAAATCGAGCTTCTAAATAAGTCCGCATTGTGCTGGAAGGTGCTAATGGCTGCCATCAATCAGAAGGCTGGTAAAAGTTGTTCTCCCCCTCTCCCCTAGACTAAATGAGACAGCAATTAAATGCCCTTTTGTTGAGTGATAGCTGAGACAATAGAAATCAATGTCTAAAGCACAAACTAGAATGGCAAGTCTTAAGTATAAGCTAAGCCATGTGTCCCAAGGGATTGGCATGTTGATTTGCTTACAGCTGAGAGGGTATATGAAAGGAATAACTGGGAGTGTAGACAGCAGGAGAAGCAATAATGCTTCTTGGAGCAAAGCCAGAATGGAATATTTGCTGGGAAGACTTCTCAGTGGGGCCGTGCTGCCATCATCTTACCTCCGTGCAACCCAGGCTCAGCCGGTAGTACAGAGTTTATCCGGAACAGAGCCTGGCATAAGATCATGATCAGAAAATACAATACTGAGTTTGTTTGTGGTATGTTTTTATGTTGGCTGCTTGAGAATAGGCAATATCTGATCTGGTATGAAGCCTAGTGGTAAAAACTTAACCTTTCAGCTTTTCTGAAAGTTCTTCAGCTGGCAGGGTGAGTTTTCACTTGACCAGTTCTTTTATTGCAGTGCTTTAGATCCCTGAACAGGATTTGCTGTGTTGTCAAGCTGCATGCTAAGAACAACAACCCTTTCTCCCCAAATGCCATCACTTTTGTTCCCAAATGCTTACAGGTGCTATTGTGTCTTCTCCTAAATAAAACTGCACTATAAAAAAACCCCACGGTTTGCTCATCCATTTCTTGTAGATGAAAACAATCCCGTGAGAGCTTTAGTACTGGTTAACAGTTTTGTCCAAAGGACATGCAGTCACTTATGTGGCTGAATGTGTTTTGCCTGTCTTCTTCCCTCCAGACCTTCTCCAAAGCTCATTATGTCAACAGGACACTTGCTTTTGGCTGCAGCTCACAATTCTGCCTTCGCTTCATTCCCTTGCTGAAAGGGCCTTAAGATACTCGTGTGCACAGGGCTGCATTGTCTCTAATCTGTGTGGGTTTTTTGTTTTTGTTGGAGGTTGGGGTTTTTTCCTGCTTTTGTGCAAAACTGTAAATGCATTGAGAACCAGCTATTGCATTTACTAATGGCAAGGCACGCTGCTGTCATGCAGCTCCTATGCTGTTGGCGGAGATTATAGCTAGATGATGCTTTGCAGCAGCTGAACTAAACTGAGAGATGGCCTTCTGCAAGTTTAAGACTCCAAAGAAATGTTGCACGAAGAAATTATTTCATTTTTGTGCCTGCAAAGAATTGCACACAGATGCCCAGAATCATCTGACGTTAACACTAGAATTTGGCTAAAAGAAAATACATGCGATTAGAGAGTTCTGTATTGAATTTGTTCTGCGGAGTGCTGTATCTGTCACAGCCCTTTTGAGGGCTTGAACAAAGGACCTGTAGAAATCATCAGGCATTAGGAATGGACTCATACAAAACCTGCTGGTTGATGTTCTTTGTCCTTGTTGCTCAATGATAAGACATTGTCTTTTCCTTTTGTTCCCATCAAGGAGGCACTGTTTTCAAACTCCTGTTCTACTGCACTCGTGTGTAGTCTTTGGTTTTGTAGTCTTGACAGTTACTGTGAATGACACACTTGACAGTCCCACGGTCTTCATATCAATTTGGGTGTTCACCTCTAATGTTAACTTGTTCTCGTCTTGATTTGCACCTCACTGCATCAGGTTCTATATTAAAGTAAAACAGAGACCCAGCAAACCATTAGAGACTATGTATGGGCACAGCAATACACTGCTGTGTTACGAGCATGAGCACTTGGAACCTTTCAATGAAGACCTTGAATTATTAATGTGATCTTCGTTATTACCAATACTCATACCTTTTCTTAAATATTAAAACATTCTTATCAGTACATGTGTAATAACAAATTCTACAATGTTGCCAAGATGATCATAGGCATAGAGAGTGCAAAAGCTGTTTGTACTGTTTTATATTTAATTATTCTGTGTGTAATTTTGAATAATCATGGATTAGGGGTTTTTTTAAGCATCTATGTTGCAAGCCTTCACCAGTCCAATAAAGCAGAACCACTGACTGCTGTTTGATGTGTCCATTGCCTCCTGCAAATGCCTTGGAATACAATGGGGTAGCATGCAGACTTGAGAGCTGTCATGACAGGTATTAAGAATGTGTCAAATCCCAGTGATGGCTGATAACATATCTGTCATTTGTGATGGGATTATTAGGAAGAGGAAAGCCACTAGGAGAAAGATACTCTAGGAAAAAAAATGCAAGGGGGAGGGGAAGACAGGGGGAGAGAGGATTTACTGTTCTTTGGAGCTGCCTGGTTTAATTAAGCCTTGTCTAGTCCATAAACAAATCTATTAACTTTTTGAATGCTTTGGCAGTTTGCGCACTTCAATGCTGCAGCAGTAATTCAAGAGAATTTAGGTTTCTCTTTGTTGGATATTTGCACTATAGGTATTGTGGCTATGGTGTAGGTTCTCGACCAGTAAATGGAAACAGCTAGTGCAGTAGTTCTACATTTTTAAATTTTGTTTTCTAACTGAGAGTTTAACGGAATACCGTAGAAGAAAGAATTTAGCAGACGTGTAAGACACTTTCTGCTTGGAAACTCTTTACAGAGCTGAGGAAGGAGGACAGTCTGCCAGTGCCATTTGATTTGCATCTTTGGTTAGCAAAAGGACATGAAGGATTCCTTTTTTCTTTTTAAGTCCGGATGTGTGAATGTGGAAAAAAGGGTGAGCTTCATCTTGTTTGTAAAACTAGGTTCTGCTGAATGAGTCCGGAGTGCCTAGTACACAAACTGATGCCTTTCCAGTGTTTTAGGCTGAGCCATAAACACATCAAGAATCTAAAAAGTTGTTAAATATTACGACAAAAGAAGCCTCTTATTCTGATGCCTTCTGGTACTCAAGAAATGCCCGAGGATGGAGGAGGTGACCTGTGTCCTTCTTGCTGTGAGTATCTTTTTGGTGCAGGCCCTTCTACACAGAGCTAGGTTTGGGGAAGCGTATTATATTTTGGTAGAGGAGAGACTTGAAGTTCAGTGGGCTGGGACAGCTATTCCCCTTTCAGCAGAATTCAGCAGCCTTTGAACAGAGACTCATAGCGCTGTCCAGATTGTCCGTGTCCTTCCTGCCAATTTGTTTACTGGCTTTGTATGAAAAAGGACCTGATCTTATCTCTGTGCCTCCCACAGGCACAGCCAAGGTGCTTATCAGTTCTCTCAGGGCCTCCAGTCCATTGAGGAAGCAAAGGTAGTGAAGGTCAGTGGTGGGCACTTGGGTACCACTGGGCTGCTGCTGGAGGGCAGCTGCTGTGTTGGATGCAGCAGCCAGGGTGGCTGCCAGCTTGGATAGTGCATCTGGTGGCCACCCATGCTGGTTGACGGCTCAGAGAGGAGCAACTGCTCTGAAGGGAAACAGGAAGCTGAAGGACGGGTTTTAGTTTGGGGAGCAGGGGTGGAGAGCAAAGAGAGAGGTCCTGGAAGTTTTTAAGACCAGGCTGGATGGGACTCTGAGCAGCCTGATCTAGTGGGGGAAGTCCCTGCCCATGGCAGGGGGTCAGAACTGGATGCTCTTTAAGGTCCCTGACAATTCTATGATTCTATGTGTGAAGACCAAGCTGTAGTTGCTGTGGCACAGAGCGAACAGTGTTTGATTGATGTTTAAATGATTGTTTGTATGTGAAAAGCCCACAGTGGTGCAGCCAAAAGCAAACACTGTTGGGCAGCTTTGGACTCCATTCCTCACAGTCACCAATGGCAAATCAGCTGCTCTAAGCTGCCTCTGTCTCCCTTGTGTCACACAGCTCAGGCCAAGCCCACCCCGCTCCTGGTGAGCCCCCACTCTCCTCAAGTGGAGTGAGCTCCCCTTTTGGGCAAGGTGACCATGGGGCAGGGAGCACTGCTGGGGCAGCGGGATGGGTGACCAACCTCTCACCGCTGCAGAAGGACATGCCAGAGCATGTGGCAATGGCTGCGTGGGCACAGACGGTGCAAGCGCAGGCGGTGAGCTGCGGGGTGAGCTACGGCAGGGATAGCAATGGTACCCACTGTGGAGGGGAAGAGCACGCACCGTGGCCCTTGCAGCACACCTGTGGGCTCACACCCTTGCTTACCTCATGGAAACTCATTCACCTGCCCACACCCTTGGGAAAGACTTTTTTGTTTTTTTTTTTCCATCTCTAAATGCACATTTTACCCCACCCGCAGAGGCTGGCTGAGCAAAGACCGAAGAGCAACCCGAAGCAAGGAGCCAGGTTTTAAATGTGATGTATTGCAGCTTAATTCATTTCCCAAGGAAGTTCTCTCAAGGGCCTTGTGGCAACCATGCCAAAACAACCAGTGATCTGGGTACATCAACCCGAAGCTGGTTTAGCTTGAGTTGTTAAAGGAGTTTGATTTTTCTTTTTTTTCTTTTTGTTTTGTTCCCTCCAGAAGCTGAACTTAGCATTTCTTCAGAGTAACTTGAACCGTGCACCCAGAAATCATTAATCATACTGTAAAATCTTGGCTTCAACTTTCCCCTTTATACAGAGGAGATTACCATGCAGGTTGTTAAAGTTGCGTCTTGCTGGCTGGCAATACCGCGTTTCGTACCAATTAAGTATGATTATGTAAAGAGGAAGGGCTGTGGAGAGCGGAGCTACAGTGAAGAGCCTCCCTCCACTGGTCACAGCTTTTGCTTTTGGCCCTGGGTAGGTGAAACAAACATCTTTGTGTATATTGATGATGCTCAGCCTGTGGTGTGTGACATTGCTCTTCAGTGGCTACCCCCTTGGGAGGAGACACAAGTGCAATGGGGACTGCTGGCAGCATTCACGGCCTGCTTTGGTTTTATTTTTTTTCCAGTGCTCTCACTGTCTTGCATCAGGTCCCATATATAGTAGTTTTATGTCGTGAATGGGTTTTCTCTCCTGGGAAAGGACTACAGTAAAGCGTGCATGAACTTAGAGTGCTTCTCTGAAGGAAGCTATTCCTTCCCTATACACTCTCTTCCTTCCCTGACTCACTAGAGATGGATCGGTTCAGATTGGACATTAGGAAGAAGTTCTTCCCCATGAGGGTGGTGAGACACTGGCACAGGTTGCCCAGAGAGGTGGTGGAAGCCCCATCCCTGGAGGTTTTTAAGGCCAGGCTGGACGAGGCTCTGAGCAGCCTGATCTAGTGGGGGATGTCCCTGCCCATGGCAGGGGGTTGGAACTAGATGATCTTTAAGGTCCCTTCCAACCCTGACAATTCTGTGATTTGATTCTATGATTCTAACTAGTTTTTGTTAATTTAGAAGAAGAAATTGAAACACTTTATCTGGGAGGTATTGCAGCAGTTGACTTGAGACTCAAGTTATTTCTTTCTTTTTTTTTTTCATTTTGCTGTATTTGAGCTGTCCTGAGATAACACAGAAAATCATGAGATTGAGGGAGTTGCCTCTGAAGATCATTGAACTTGTAACAGAATTCCTTTTAGGGTCCAAGATCAACACTGCCCTGCATGGTCTCAGTTGTGTTTTACATGTACTCACACTTAATTGCAGTCCAGTTCTTGATTTATTTTTTTTATTTAGTGGTAGGATTAGAGGCATCCTTTGAAAACCAAACCACCACTACTATCCAATTTAAATACACAAGAGTATCTTTAACCTGAAAAAAAACGCAGCAAAGAAAGCCCTTTGTAAGTCTAACTCTTGAGTTCATTACATGTTTGAATGAACAATTATTTCTGTGTTTGTTTGAACAAAATAAAACATTTCCAAAAATTAAAGAAATCAGCAGTGGTGGTGGTTGCTGTTTGGGAGATGGGAACTAGAAGGCAAAATATTGCAGAATGACTCTTTGCTGATAGCAAACAAAGCCCAATGGGAGATTTCTGTTTTGAAAATATGTAACTGTTGACATAAGGATGTTTGTTAGAATATTTTTAGTGCTGATAAGGGAAAGCAACGTTCATTTGAGTTCTGGTAATCTTGAACGAAAACACATGTTAAGCTCCAGTTGCTCTGCTCTGGGTGGTAGTTACACTATGGGTAAGAAAGGTTTTTCTCAGCTAACATTTTCCTCTTTTGTTTCCACCTTCTAGCCTTTTACACTCTATGTAGAGGAGAGGAGAGTGAATGAGAGGAAGGGATGTTTGGTCATAAGAAGAGTACTGTGCTACAGATTGTCTCCGATAAGACTTTCAGGGTGGTGTTTGGAAGCCTAGGTAAAGGGAAAAAATTTGTACTCATTTTAATTGTGGTGTAAAGCATCAGTATTATCATATGAAAAGCACCAGTGATGCCTTGACTTGCCTGATAAAATAAGAATCCGTTCATGGTAATGACCATTAACTCACTGACAGGATGATAAAGAGATTACAGGGTTCAGCTTTCCACTTATAAAGAATTGGTTGGTGCACGTGCTAGTCTGCTAGTCCTATCTCAGTGTATGTTGTGGAACAGTCATGGAAAGCATTTTTAATATTTTTAATGTGCTACCTGACAGCATGATCTCTGTGGTGTACTATTTTCTGTTCCTCTGACCTCTTACACACCGATTGTATTGGGAAAACATTAATTAAATGGGAACAGTATTTATTGTGACTTGAAGTTCCTTTTATCGCGATTTCTATTGTTCAGGTTGCCGAACAGGAATAAAAGAGCTGGCTTGAAGATGCTCTCCAGGCACTTAAGGATGGCTCTTTGTTCGTAACTGCCAAAAAAGTGGCAGCAAACTGTAAAAGGAAAAATCCATTCTTTGCAATTTCGGTCCCCTGAGTCTTGGTGCAAAACTGTTTATATTAATTCACTTCCAGATTTAACTTAGTTTAATTTTAGCCTGGGTCATGGGCCACCAATGTGTTTTGCTCTTCTTTAAATGGACTGTGCAGCCCTTGGTAACACCGTGGAAATACGATAATTTGTGCAGTGATGCAAAGAAAGGTGGGACCTTGTGGAATTCAGTTTATACAGTTTATACACTAACCTGTGATGATTATTTTTTTTTTTTTTCATGATATGTTACATTGACAAAGAATACCTTAGCACCCTGAGCAGAGACCAGTGTTTGTAGAAGTTACAGTGCTGGTAGTGGCCATCATCTAAAGATCATGAGGCAGATGGAACAGTTGGGAAACTGAGGATAAGATTTTGAGTTCAGACTACAGAAAGCCATGTCCCTCTGAAAAGGCTTGGAATCCCACTGCTGCTTATTTCCATAATGATGTAATTTGGCTTGACAAAACCGATTCTGTCTCCTTGTAAGCCCTCCTCCTCTCTTACGGCATGTTAAATGGTATGACACAGAGCATCTTGAAATGGCAGGCAAATCAATTCTCCTTTCTGGCCTAAAAGAAACCCCAAAGTAGATCTGTGTTAGCCAATATAGTTACCAGAAAGTTGCACTCGCTCAAGCCCTACCCAGCAGAAATGTTACTGCTCTGAAGTGGCTCTATTACATTTTTAACCATCCTATTTCTGCCTTCTTACTGTTCCTGCCTTTCTGCTGCAAAGCGTTGCCTTCTGATGCGTCAGACTGATTGATTCCGTATCATGCAGAAAGGCAGTTTTCTTTTCTTAGCTCTCCTGTCCAGCTGTAACCAATTCCTCTAAATATTCTCCTGCCATTTTCAAGCCTTTTCATAGCATTTGTGTTCCTCTTAGTGGTGTGTGAAATTCCCTCATTACCTTACTAGCTTCTGGCTACGTGTGTTCATATCAAGCAGAAATGTGCCATAAGGTACAGGAGAGAGAGGACTGTGACGTGAGAAAGTCTGAGAACGCCACCTCAAGCCTGATAGTCCATAAAGAACTTAAATTACAAGATTTACAAGGAGTGCACTAATGAATTTGAGGAGCTTGGCCCTGCCTGCTGCCTCAGAAAGTTTGGGGGACCTTTGAGATCTCAGGAGTGCCAGAGAACGTGTACCCTGAAGCACAGGGTGGGAGTAGTTAAGCTCTTAGGTTAAGTGTCAGGGAAGGTTTGCTGCTGCTCTGACTCCCCTCCTGCCAATTTTAGCTGAGCTTTAACCAAAGCTGCTTGGAGTCGGGTGTTCACCTGTGCTGGGGTTGTGTATCCTGACAGCAGCTCAGGTGTGGCCTCAGTATTCAGTCTGTTGTTCCAGACCCACAGGTTTTTAACAACATAAACCCTACTGGTTATTTTAATGTGCCAGGGTTCTTTATCCCCATCCTTCGCTGCTGGAATATATACCAAAAAATGGATTTATTTTTTGTATAAAGAGCTTATCCCACTTGATTGTTTTCTTTATGTCCCTGCTTATTGTTTGCGATCTTACTTCATTCTGGTGACAGTCATGCTGAAATTTGACTTTGGGCTTTGCAATATACATGGTTTGGGAGGAAACTAATTGAATTCTTTCTATATATGGGTTACAGAATGCAGCAATACTAGCCTGCAAATTGCTTAAAAAGCATTGTATGGTTTAAAACTTTTTTTGTTACCCTGCAGTTATCCATAAGGTCTGATCTGGAGTTAGGCATCTGTATAGTTACTTATATTACTGCATGATTTATATTTGGCACTCAAAAAATGTTTATTCTTTTCTTCCTGATGTGAAAGCCATTCTCAGTCAATAAGCTGTCAAGCTACCCTTTTGTCATCGTCACTGCCTTGTTGTGTTCTTTCGCACTGAGTCTCCTAAATCTTGCCAGTCTAATGTGTTAAATTCTTTGACAAGAATGTTCTAGTTTTGGAGCGCTGAGAGCTTTGCCTGTTTTTCTTCATGAATGGAATGAAACACTTCTTGGTGAAAATACAAATGCAGCAGAAACTGCCAAAAAAACAAACTTCCTTTGTAATCAGTAGAAGAAAAATGGATATTTCTGGACTGTTCTCCACCACAGCCCTTGAGATCTCCACCTTAGAGAAGATTAATTGCATTCTCCAAGTGTCTGGTTTTCTCAGCTGATAAAGAGGGGTTAGTTGGCTCACTGTGAGAACTATTTCCACACTGTTGCTACAGAATTTTAGGGAAGATGGGCTCCAGCATTTCAGTTTCAGCAATGAATAGGACAGCTGAGCAAGGACCTCTACCCCTTCTACGGTGTTTCTATTTAAAAATAAACAAAAAGAGTCCAAAAACTCTTTTGCTTGTGCCTTCATTTCACATGATGAAGTTGATCTGTGAGGTCTTCTCTCCTCTCCCGCTTGCATGCTTTTTTTTTTCGGAGACGAGCTTGGCTACAAAAAAAACTGCTTTAAAGTTTGAATATTCACACTGAAGCTGAATCTGGTTAAGTACTTCAAAACAGGCTGTTCCTATCGCTTTCCTTAGAAGCAGTGCATGGTAGAGCTGGGAAGGTTTCACCATGTGAAATAGATCATTCTTCTCTAACATTAGCCTCTTCCCTGCTATGCTTGGGGAATTTGGTCCAAAATGACTTTTTGAGACTGTGTTATATTGCACAATTTTATACTTGTGATAAAGCAGAAAATGGGATATGCTATTTAAGGTCAAAAGGATTTTGACTTCTGCCTTCCATGAATTATATTTAGGTCTGTGGGTGGCTTTCTGAGAAGCCATTTGATCTGGAGATGGTCTCAAGCTTTGTACAGAAAGCAAGGGTGGAAAATGTGTAGGACAGTAACAGTATCTGTATTTGTAATATGTTACAAAAAGATTTTTTTCCCTCCATCTCAGTGCAATTGTCCACCTACAGTCTCACAGAGACCTACAAACTCACAGAGCACTGCATACTTTTTTTTCTTTTTAACATGCAAGTACTTGATATTCTGCAGCATGCATTAGGGGATGGTGTGCACATAAAGGCTAAAGCCCCGTGTCTACTCCATGAACATCTGAGCTTCTGGAGGACATCGGTGTGGGCAGGCAGAGCTGGCCAGGCAGCACGGCTCAGCCATCCTTGTGCCTTCGGTGCCAGGTTTGCTGCCACCCAGAGCAGTGGGAGCTGACCTGGATAACTCCCACCGACCGCAGCACTCAAGGAGAATTACAGTAAAAGGAAATACGGAGTTTGATAGAGCAAGAAAATGGCCTTGTGGAGAAATGACGCGCGGGGCTTTCCTGTGCTTCCCACGCCAGCTGTGCTGGGTCAGGATGTTGAGTGTTGTGGGAGGGCAGTGGTACTATGGTACCACTCCAGCTGCCCCTTGAAGAAACAGCTTGTCCAAAGGCCCAGTGATATCTGAGTATCAATCCTCCAACTAGGTTGGTGCTTTTGGTTTAATTCCTGTGAGATTTTGTTCTGGCTACTAAATGTCCGGCCTTTGTCTCTGTCATGTTGGTTCACCCTTGATAAGAGTGTCGGTCACTTGTGCACTGTTTTTTCTTTTCAAAATGTATTTTCTTTCTTAGTTTGCAGATTTTCAGAAGGTGAATTGATGTGCTTGCATCTATAGTGTTTACAATTTAATTTTTCCTTCTTAACTAAATATTCGTAGCTTTTTCAGTTTTGTTTCATATGGAAGCTTTCCAGAGCTGCATTGCACGTGTTTGATTTTAATTAATTATGCATCAGCTAGTGATATATATAAATATATAGAGCTAATATCTTTATTCATTAAGCATTGAAATGTACTTTTCCAAAGTAATAGATCTATAACGTTATTTAAAGGGTTCTGACTCATGATTGCAGGCAAATTTTTTTGATGCAGGGGATAGAGCAGCAGAAGTATTAAGCTTTGACCTGTGGCTTTTCACTTCTGACAGGAAACTGTTTGCTGGACCACTTGCATCCCTTCCTTCTCTCAGGCTCTTGCTGGGTACTGGATAAAGGTGAGAAGCCTGGGCACCTCTGCCCAAATGCATTCTCCAGTGCAGCGTCCCTGAAGGCAGGACTTTGTGGGGTGACAGCCCGCGGGGGTGCCCGGCAGGTCTGACAGGGTGGGCACCTGTGCAGCTTTTTCCCGGAGAGGCTCATTTAGCAGCTGACTGGAGCGGCTGGAGATGTACTTCCGAAGACTGTCATTAATTCGCTTGCAAAGTTGTAGTTTGCACTTAAGCAGAGCAAAAAGGGAGCTATGTGCCCGTATTTCAGACCAATTTCAAGACTTGCTCAGGGCCTTTTTATCAGACAGCTTTTCCTCTGCTGGTGCTCCCAAGCCAGCCGGCTTGTTTCTCGGGAGGCGCAGGGCAGCGTTTCTGAACTCGCTCAGCGCTCCTCTGCTCTTGAAGTGCGGGTGTCCTTTGATCTGCCTTCCCCAGGCTTGGCAAACAGCGCTGCCGTCGGCATCAGCGTGAGGAGTCCTTCAAAGCTTGAAACCTGGCTAATTTGTTGGAAGGGAGGCTTCTGAGCACCGGCTGTTGTTCACCTTTCCTGCCAACAAGCCTTGCATGGCTTCCATGTGATGTTTAACTCTGTGTTTGGATGGGCAGTGAAACAAAACAGAACAAGAAGATGCAGCGGTTGGAAGGTTTTTGTTTGTTTAAAAAAGTAATAAAAAAACAGAGACGCAAATGCTTCCTTAGTTCAGCCCACATAAATGTAGTTGTTTTCTTCCCTCTCAAAACATATCTACATTTATATGGTAGGAAGATACCGGCTTGGCTTTATTTTAATGCCCTGCCCTGCCCTACCTCAAAGTCCAAATCTATTTGTCACTCTACCAAGTTACCTTTCACCCATAGTTTCCAAACACCGCCCAGGCATTTAAAAACAGAAATGATCACAGCAAAGTGCCTCTTGCTTAATTCATTTGCGTATGTGTGTTATCCGTGAGAAGGGATCTCCAAATGCAACACGTTGTAGTTGCTTGTCTAGGTGGTTCTATTTTAATCTCCTCCTGCAAGAGGGAAGTCCCATGATCATGGCCAACCAAGAACATTCTCCCTTCTTTATGTGTGGACTTTTTCCAGTTTAAACCACCTAGATGTGATGTCTAACTCCCTTTGAAGTTGATGAAGAAGATTTTTGCTCTGTAAGGACTCAGTGTGTGGCCTAAACACACACTGTTCTGTCTCTTGGAGTAGTTTGCCATGGTTGGGATTCCTACAGTTTTTTGACACTTGGCTACATTTTTGTTGTAAAGAAGTGGTGAGATCCAGTATTTCACATATGCCTTCACTGGACCCTGACAAAACACGAGATCGTTTCTTCTGATGTTAACATCTGGATTTGAACATAGCTAGTGCTTCCAGATTTTCTGTTTCTCTTCCATTTCTCATTATGAAGTTTAGCACAATGGAGGAAAGCTGTGCTTCAGTGAAACCTGTAATGGATGTGAAGAAAAGTGTATAAAGGGTGTATCACTTCCAAGCTGTCAGCTGAATAGCTTCCCCCCACCTCTTCCCCTGTCGCTTGTGCTATTAATAAGAAATTTTCATTGCTGTCTCCTCTGCCACTAATCCTATGGAAGGAGTTCAGCTCAGTCTTGGAAGGTAAAAATATCTCTCAGGTGGCAAATAAGAGGTCAAGTTTTAGGTAAGACATTCAAAAAAACCCCACCTCAACAGGCTAAGCACTGAAATTTTTGCTCTGGCAAAATCTTGTTGACTTTACTGGCTGTGGGACAGTGTAGAGATGGCTGCTGACTGATTCCCATGTTCCTTGTTCTATACATGGTTGTATTTTCACATGTTCTTTGTTTTATCTGCCTAAGACAGTAGTTTGTAATTCAGACAGCCAAGAAACAGCTTCTTTGAGGGCAGCAGTATTAAAAATATTGCTTCTTTTTTGGCAAACTTAGAAACATTCTTGTGTGTGTTTAAGAAAGATGGGTTGGATATTTTTGGATACTCACTAATTCAATTCAGCTGTCCTTGTTTTGTTTGCTTGAGTTTGGAAAATGAGAGCAAGGGAGAATATATAGAATCAGAGGAAAAGTAATTCTTTATGGAGCTGCAGACCACCTTGTTCGTATCTTCTCTGTATAACAAGAAATTGATCATTTACTGTGTCTTTTAATTTGTAATTCCAAACATGTATCCTTGTAATGGGCGGACCAATTCAGTTTTATCAAAGTAATCATCTGAGGGTAATGTTCTCCTGCACAGCTACTGGTATACCAACTCTTGTATCTGAGCTGTCTGTTTATGTTTGATGTGTTTATGAATTTACTCACACAGCAGAAGGTAAGAAAGCTTGTGGAGGGAAAAAAATAATAAAAAGAACGGTAACAAGGCTTGTGGAAAACATTGCTGCGGAAAGTCCCTTGAGAGACTGTACCTCAAACTCTGAAGCAACAGTACATTGCAGAAGTAAAACCACATTATCATGAGCTGATGGATGAGTTACCATGCACAGGGATGGCTGTGGGACAAGCTGGGGCTACTTTTCATCTTTACCCAGAGGTGGCTGCTCAGTTTGCCTCATCCAACAAGGAGCAGAGGCAGGAGTAGACAGGATGCCAAAGTCACGCACGGTTATAAAAGGGTGAAATGTGGTGCCAGAGGAGAAAAAGGAAAATGAAAGTCAGGGAAACAAATAAAAAGCAGAAGGATAAGGATCTACTTGAGTTAGTGTGAAGACCCAGAAAATCTTTAGGCCTCTGAAGATAAGCGGATGCTATTCTTCTTGGGCTTGTTTTTCTTTCTGGTGGTGCTCAGCATTTCGCATCGGGTGTCCTTCTTTGTTACAAGTGAGTGAGAGAGGTTATCTCTGTTTTGAGAGGGCTCTTTCTTTTCTAGCCTGAGAAGGTGATTACTCAGCAGAAGGTTCTTAAAGCCTCGATAAATCTTGGAATCCAAACAGATAGTCCAAATATATTTAACGTTATAAGCTTTACTGTAAGATGGTTTCTACTGCTCCTTTACTGCTAGCGAAGGATATATATATTTTTTTTAAAATGTTACATCAGTTAGCAGTCAATAGCTTAACCAATGGTGTTCTTAACATCATTTACCAAAACCATGACTTTAGTGTGCTTATGGGCACCTTGAGGTTCTTTCCAGAACTGGATTTTTTTAATTGACGTAACGGAGTAAATTTACGGTGTAAACAAGATGGAGACTGTTTTCAGGTTGAGTTATACTAGTTTGTCGGTAGTAAAGCCTAAATTGCGATACATTATGCAGCCAGCCCTAGAAGATGTGAGCTGATAGGGCAATACGTGTAAAATTAGAATGGCATGTTCACTGCCTCCTTAAACCTGCTGCTTCCCTCCGAGTGCCCGGAGCAGCTGGAAGTTAGAGCACAGACCAAGGACTTCTCTGTATATGGTTTACATTTATTAAGAAGTAAGTACAAAGGGATCTGGGCTGAATTTGATGATGGGTTTATGGTGCATTCAGGATGCCTTAGATGGAGAGGGAATGCTTTCTTTAAAAGAAATCAAAACGCTTTCTTTAAAAATTGAAGCCTGTGCTGACTTTTGAAGCTGTGGAGTAAGTGTCTTTCTGCATGATTATTTTAGGCTGTGGCATTGAAGTTGTGGATGATAAATACAACTGGCATAACCTGCTGGTTGTGCTTCTGGGGTGTTCATTTTGAATACGATTTTGTCTGTCGAGGGGAGTGTGTGGGTGAAGCTTCCTGTGGGTGACTGTGGCTCTGAACACTTGCTCCACAGCTCCAAAATTGGAGGATAGCTGAGAGGCAGGAGGACTTCTAGGCATCTGTGGGATCCTGCCTGCTTTTAAAATGTATTTCCAAGGTTGTAAATGCACATAAATCACCTAGCTCTTCAGAGACAGATGGGTTTGTTTTAAACTTTCTAGGTACGATATAAGGTCAGTGTAGAGCAAACAGTCAGTCTGCAGCAGGGCAGCTGCCAGGACTCTCAGGCCTGAGGCGAGACAGCCCTCATGAGGGAGGTGAAACCTACTTCAGCAGTGAATTACTATGTTTTGGGTCAATGTCATAGGTGTGAGAAAACAATATATGCAGAGGGGAGGCAGCTGGCAGAAAGGGGCTCTGCAGGGAGAGCTGGATGGGCAAGGGGCAGGCAGGTCTGGTGGGGTGTCTGTGCTAGCCACCCCTAGACCAAGAGCTGGACCAGAAGCAATCCCAGCTGCCCGTGGCTTCTGTCTGGTGTTGTGGGATGTGGAGGGAGAGATGGGGAGGGGAGCCAAGACCTTATTGTGACCTTCCAGTATCTCAAGGGGGCTACAAGAAAGCTGGTGAGGGGCTTTTTAGGATGTCAGGTAGTGACAGGACTAGAGGGAATGGATTGAAGCTGGAGATGGATTGGTTCAGATTGGACGTTAGGAAGAAGTTCTTCCCCATGAGGGTGATGAGACACTGGCACAGGTTGCCCAGAGAGGTGGTGGAAGCCCCATCCCTGGGAGTTTTTAAGGCCAGGCTGGATGGGGCTCTGGCCAGCCTGATCTATCGGGAGATGTCTCTGTCTGTGGTAGGGGGGGTTGGAACTAGATGATCTTTAAGGCCCCTTCCAACCCTGACAATTCTATGATTCTGTTATTCTGTGACTGGGGGCAGAGGAGCAGCCTGCACGGGCACTTACAGGTGCCAGGGACCTGCAGCTGGGATGGGATTTTCTTCTTCCCTGGGCTGCTCGGCTCTTTCTCACGACTTCCTCCTGTGGGATCTCGTTACCTTGGCTCCTTTCAGCACCCGAGCCTGGCTTCCTCCACCCTCTTCTCTCTGTTTTTAGTTTTCTCTCTATCTGATTCTGGCCTAACTGTGCCCCACCCCTGGGGTTAAGGGGTTTGCTGCCCTTACGCCATGTGTGCTCATCTTGTGCCTCAGTCCCTTTCTCTTTGCAGTTCAGTAACCACATCTATCACAGATGTAAATGCAACCTGACTTTTTTTTTCATATTAAGAGATCAGCCTAGTGTTGATAATAATTCATCATGGCCCTCACTAGCTTCAGAAATGCATCTGTTAAAGTGGGAGGTTGGGTGTGTTGCGTGGTTTTGTTTTTCAGGCTGGTTATATTTATACTAGATGAAAGAGCAACAAGTGGTTAAAAACAACTTCAGGTCACTGGCTTGCAAGGACTTAAATAGTATAAATACACAGTAATAATTTGAAAGGTGTCTCAAGTAATATAAAGATGTATATATCTACTAACTGCCTGGGCAAATTAGAGAATTAATCAAAAGGGAATGTTAGTTCATTAGCTGAGCAAGCTAACGTCAGAAGAACCTGCAGTTTTCTTTAAAGACTTACAGTGACTTTTTCCAGAATAACCTATTAATGAAACGATGATTTGGAAGGCAGCCTTGGAACAAGGCAAGTGTTCAGATAAATTATCAGCTTCCGTATGTTTTTAACCGCATGCTGTGGTTTAATATTACACCATTAAGTGAGGTTCCTTTTTCCTCCATACCCCTCCACATTAGAGAATAAACACCATGCTTAAAACACATTTTTGGATTTGAACAAGTCTCATGTGTAAGAATATTATGAGCCATCCTTAAATACGTACAAATATTTGTATATTTTTATATATTTTATAGAATGACTAGATCTATTCAGTAAAGCCCAGATGTCATGGTCAGAATGAGTACTCAGAAATGCTCGAAACAGAAAGGACACCTTTGGATATATACCTTTATACAGGAAAAATGGGCATCTTTTGGCATTTTGGTAATGAAGCTGTCAAACCGTGTGAGAAGGAGGAAAGCTGGGACTTCAGTGAAGAGTGAAAAATAAAACAGAGCCACTCTTCTGAAAAGAAACCACCCTGAATTAGTGGGGGTTTTTTTCTGTGTTGAGGACCTTAGGGATCATTTACCATGTCTTCTGAAAACCACTGAGTTCCTCCAGTAGACAGGGAGGAGGGTTTCAGATGGAAATTCTTGACGTTCCCATGATGCCATTATTCTTCAAGCTGAATGCATACTGTTAAAGTTAGCACTTTTTAATAATAATTTTTGCTCTGCTGGGAAGGCAGAATACTCTAAAATAGCATGTTGCGATTCAGTGGCCTAAACCTGCTTTCAGGTGTCTTAATTGGAAGTTACGGCTTGTCTTCCAAGCACTAATAGAAACCTACTGCAATTGTGAGAAGGACAGATTATCTCTAACAGTACTTGAAAGAGAAATGTGTAGTAGCAGACTTCAAAGTCAGCCTCATGATCATAGGTGTATGATTAAATTGGAACTTTTTTTTTTAAATTATGAAATGTTATCATACGTATTCCTGCAAGTACAAATACTGTTCAGTATATACCAGAATTAACATACCGTGGTTTGATCATCACAGTTCAGCTATAAATGTGCATCCTTCTTGGTCTGTAAACCACGGGCTGTGTAAGTGTTTTGGAATAAAATATTTATGCATTTAGTGTTCAGCACTGTTGCTAATTTAGACTAGTCATTGGAAAACGATGTTCTCTTTACTGCGTATTGTTATAACATTAGTACTGCCATTTGACTTTAAAAACACTAATAAAAATTATGCATTTAAGTTAATTCTTATTATTTTAAATAAATACACCAAAGTATCTGTGAGTTTCTTCTAGTATGTGCAGCCTTGTGTGCAGTTTCATTTTGATTTAAAAGATTACCCTGAAATTAAACTTCTGACTCTTAAGTGAGTAATTAGAAAGAAAGCCATAAATTGCTTCTTCATTAGACAACTCGCAAGACTGAGAAATCATGCTGGGGGGATGGTATTCGTTGAGGGTTTTCTAGGTGTTGTGTTTTTTTTCCTAATTGGACGTTTGGAAAAGTGAAGATTTGTGAAAGTGGAGGTAAAAGAAAATAGTATTTTCTCCAAGGTTAGTAAATTAAGTTTATGATAGTCAACTGTGTATTTGAACAGTACCTGCCTTTTGCATATTTATTAAATGAAATGTACAATATCATCTTTATTAGAGTAGCCCTTGAGGGAGGACACCTTTTTGCTTTTCAAAAATATTATGATTTTATGCAGCATCTCAATGCATTACTTATTCCATTTTTGTCTCTTATTAATGCCTTTGGGAAACAAGGGGCTTTTTCCCTAAAACTCGCTAACTGTGAGCTCTCAGTATCTATGTCTCCTCTATTTTTCACAGTTGCCTTGCATCTCAGTGCTACCAAGGGATTTCCAGCTTGTTTTTGCCTATGCAAAAGCACAATTCCCCTCTCTGCTGGTCCGCTAACCAGCGGACTGAGAGAATGACTGAGAGAATATTTTCCTGTCAACTCCTTTGCTGATCAGTGGGGGAGATGCCGTGTTTCTTACAGGAGAGGAGATACAAAAGCTGATGAATCTTCTCTAAAGAGAATCTAATTTAGCATCTGAAAGTTGCTTGACCAGATATTATTGGCTTGATGGATGACAGTCCCTCCGGAGCATATACAGATAAGCCACCTTCATTATTTATGGGCATTCATTAAAGTAAGCAGCAAAAAACCTTATTGATCGTCCAGATTCACCTCTGTGGAATTAGAGTAGTCTATTGTTCTAGGTGAGAGTCCAGAAGTATTCAGATGGTTTTGTATGAGAATGGAATATCAAAATATTGTTGTAATATATGTTGTAATATTCTTGCCTAGATGAACAGCCTTTTTCAAAATATGCTTGCTCCATCAAAGTATGAATCTTTAATTTTATGGACAATGAGGAAAAAATCTAGCTATCCAAGCATATAAGCTAGTCATGAGTAAACATTTCACTTAACTGTGTGCCTGCAACCCTCACTATATCACTTTGGGACATTAAACTATGCTAAAGAGTTGTGAATTGCTTTATGCAGGTTAGAGGTACCGTTGCCAATTTATGGTGCAACCAAAAGCTTGTATTTGCTAAATCAAGGCACATCGTTTGTGGAGCAGTCCATCTGTGAGAGTTTAGAGGTGGAAAAGAAGCAAAAGCATTTTGTCTGACGACTTTCTGTTGGTGTGCAGTGTGCGAGGGAAAAATGTGAAATCTTCTCCCTGCAAGGGAAATGAACCTCACTTACTTGGAGTGTTGTCTAATAGCTAGATTTGTAGACGCCAACTAGCTCTTTAGAAGGACCATTTCCAGTAAAATATGCGGTGTGGAGAGCAGGCTGCCAGAAGGCTGGACCAAATTTTGGAGAATGCCAAGCCACATGTCTCCCATCCTGTTCTCTTCCTCTGAATTTCTTAGCTATATTCCTCATATTTTGTGGAAGGTGGAAATAAACTAGTAAGTAAACAATAAATAGATAATTTTATTCTGTCTGTGTCTAAAGTGGGTATAGCATAGCAGGTCTGACTGGGAAGGAAAGGGGATAGGAGTTGTAGGCATTAATTTAATTAAATAAGTTAAGTTTGCCCTTTCTGACTTAAAGCATCTTTCCATATATTTTTTTCATTCATATATGTAGTGATGTACTATATTTATTTAGCTGGTGCTCATATGCTACTCATAATTGTACTATTCAAGTACCTCTTGTTCTAGATTTTCCTTCATCCTTCGTCTGCTTATTTTCTATCTTCATGCTCTTTTATTTCAAACCACCCATACTGCTGCGTAGCACATTGCTACAAACCAGCACGTTTTCATGCTCCTTCCTTCAGAGGAGTGATGTCGCAGTGCCCTAGACAGGGATGCTCTCCTGTATTTTCCTTTAGCAGAAAAACTGCAACTTTTATCAACGCAGAGAGTGAGAATGTGAAGGAACCGGGTCAACACAACAGCGCTGGCCCTGCTTATTGGTGCCTCTTCAAATCCTGGGTGAAGCACCCACTCGGTGCCCTCGAGTCACGCAGGAGGAGCCCTGCATCGTGTTGATCGATCCCCTGTTTCGTTTGGCAGCTGCCTTCTGCTGGAGCATGACCAGACTTTCTCAGTTAACATAGCATTATTAATCTCTGATGCTGAAATGGATGGACTCCAAGTCAAGTAAAGTACCTTTAGTGTTTCATACTGAACACTGTAAAATGCCTGACCAGCAAAAACATGCTGATCCTTTTTTTTTTTTAAAGTAAAAGGCTCTCTTGAATTGTGCTGAACATGTTACTGCTTAAATGATGCTATAGATGATTAAATGATTAAACACAGTAGGCTGTCCAGGACCCTGGCCAGCTTTGGGTAGGGCTGAAGTTCAGGACTCCCTGATCTCTGAGGTGAAGGACCTCATGGGGCAGGAAGGAAAGGAGGGCAGTTCATGCAGGTGTAAAACACACGCTGCTCAAATCTGTATCTCAGATTACTAGGCGTCTCCACAGCAGACATGATACATCGGTACCATATACCATGCCATATGTCAAATTTTTTGAAATTTCGGATGCTGCTTTTCCTTGTTGGATGGCTTTGAAACCTGTGTCTCTGTTGGAGCACCCTGTGTGAGGGTGGCCTTCAGGCTCCCCAGTCTGTCTGTTTATTATGTAGTTAACCGGAATTCCTCCTTGTTTCTACATCTGCCATTGGAAAAGTGTACAACCAGCTGCGTTCTCCTCGTCCTGCTTGGCATGCTTGTGCCATGCTGCCGTGGCTTTCTCTGCCAGGTGAGAGCACAAGAACTGCAGCTCCAAGAGCACTTGTGTCACCTCTCAGGCATAAAGACAGGAGGCAAACACCTTATCAGTGTTTTCCATATCCTTTAGCAACAGGATCCCCACATCCCTACCCTCCCTCATAACCAATTCTGGCTTCACTTTCTCAAAGGGTGTGGTACATGGGTGTCTCTGGTAGAAGAAACCATGCTGACTCTCTGGTGGTAATTACATAGTAGCAGAGCATGTAGGATACGTTTCTCCTATATATTGAGAAGCAAAATATGCCATGATATTTAAACTAAAACTATGTCATGTTTCAGTCAATTGAATAATCTCTTTTTAAATAAGCATTAAGCTTTTGTGACTTTAAGATGCATGAAGCATTGCAGCCATTCATCTTAAATGGTTTATTTTCTTCCTGGTCTTCTCTTCTTTGTAGGTATTAGCTTTTCTGTGTGAAAACTAAGACTTTCTTAGCAGAAGGGTGCTGCATTGAAGTTCTTTAGCTGACAGTGTGTGTTCTACTTGTCAGCTCCATTAAAATGTTTAAATGGTCAATGGGTTTATGATTAAATTTCAAATTACATTAATCATTCACTGATTCCAGAATGCAAACTGATCTGTATTTTTGTTGAGAGCCTGTGTAGCTACTGGAAATTTATTTCTCATATAATTTTTAAAAGGAAAAAGCTATATTTTTAAAAGGAAAAGGCTACATAGCACAGTGTCTGCACCTCATAGGGGACTAGCTTTGCTTGAGGACAAAAGAGTTGGGTTTGGTTTTTTTTTTTAAAGGTAGAGTGAGTCAAGATGTCTCCTGATAAATTATTCTCTTACATGTGTTAGAGTTTTTATGTCTTGTATCTTAAAATGACACTGGGTATACCCTTGTTGTGTGGCTTTCTTGAGGTTTGTTGATTTGCTTGTTTGTTTCTTCTCTCTAATGGAAGCAGTATATTCTGTTTCTACAAATTCACAGTTAAGCAGATTTTGTGCCAGAGCACCATGGAGAATAAACATCATGGAGTAAAGCACTACCCTGTAATGAGAGCAGATATGCAATAGGTGGGTGGGGGGGATTGATATCTCCTCCTCAGTGCAAGGAGAGGCTGCAATCCGGTGGGAAATCTCAGCCACCCGTGAAATGGCAAAACCTCTGGCTGCACCCTCATTCCGCCTCTTGAATCAACTTGTGACCTTGCTTCTGCGGAGCTGCTGCCTGTCGCTGTGCCTACAGCCTGCCAAGGGCCCTGGGGACGGGGGCTGCATCTCGTTCTCCTCGAAGGAGGACACCAGATAGCTGAGGGAAGTCACTCTTGGTCACATTCTTGGTAATGCACCATCTTCTCATTCAGCTGTATGCTCACATCTGATTTAGCACAGCATTTGTATTTGGAAAAGGAAAGGGCTGAAGGGTGCTATATTTCATGTACTTTTCAGGTCCCTAGGTCTCTCATTCACCGTGGCAGATTTTCATATGGTTTTGTTGTTTGTTGTTTTTTTTTCTTTTCCTTTTTTCTTTCTTCATGTGTAAATTGTATTTGCTGATGGTCTGGTGTAATCTGCAAGAGTTCTGTTTGTATTGTATGCAGCAGGTAAGAAGGGAGCCTTATTTCAGGAGAAATAGATCCTCATTGTTGTGTATCTAATTAAGGTTAAAACACTTCTGCTCACAGAATAACTCTGTGGATTTGATTTATTCCCTTTCAGCCATACTGAGAGACTTCAATCGATGATGGAATCTCCGTACATTTGAACAATACTATTTTGTCTAAGTCTGTAAAATAGGCTTTTGGCATCTTTCACACTTTCTAAGTAAAGCTTTTAATTTTTACTCTGGCTAGGCAATAAAAATTTACAGAGGAATGTGAGGTAATTGTATGGATGGGTTGATTTGAAGCTAGATAATTTCATGCTTTGTTCACTTGGTTAGAGAGTAGGAGAGATGAGGATGAGAAAAACAGAAAGAAGGTGCTTTAAAATGCACTTTTCAAATTTCTTGCTTTATAGTCGCTGGCACTGGTGTTTGAGTAGAGATGCGTAATTTGGACTTGTGTAACCTGACTGTGGTGATTTTGTAGATACTTCTACTTTAGAAGATATTTGTGTTTTGATTGGTCTTTTCTCACAGTTTTCCTGTCATCTTTCTGATGCAGCTTCATTTGCAAGTGTCTTGTTTTCATTTGGGGCTTTCCCCCCCCTAAAAATACTGTGGCAAGTAATAACCATTAAAAAAGCTGCTTTTGAAAACTCTCCCACTTGAGCTGTTAAGAGCTTGAGTACTTATTGTTTATCACTTACATAAAAAGCAAGATGGAAATTATATATATATTTTTTTAATCCAAGGATTGTGGCAGGGATTTGGTTTTGAAACAGTTTGCTGTGGCCACTACAGCCACCCCCCCTTTCAACTCAGATGATAAAGATTCAGATTTTACTTGGTCGGAAACTCGATTGTTTTGATTCATTCTGATAAAAACTTGCACTGGGAAAGCTCATTGTTTCCTGTTTAAAAAAGACTTGGATTAGCAAAAGGCCTTCCAGGCGAAGCTTAGAAATGTTGCTGTGTAGTTGTGGGTCAGGATGGAGGGAGGTAATCATGACATCAGCCAGCTACACAGCATTGCTCTGACTTAATTTTGGAGATCTTTGAGGACGAAGTTGACTTGAAAAGAGCATCTGGCCTTGCCAGGGCTGACGTCTCGGCGTGGCGGGCTGGGGCGATGAGTTTGTGCAGGGATTATTCACGCTACTGAGCGCTTTGCTCGCGTGAGCAGACTCACCCTGAGGAACGAGAGCGACAGATGCCAGAACGGAGCAAGGGGCAGGAAGCCTGAAGATGCAAGAACCAAGCATGTGCAATGGTTTTTCTGCAGCCAATGTTCCTAGAGCTCAAAAATAGACACCTCAAGATGAATTTAGGTAGGCTGAATTTGCTTACGTGCGTTGCGCATGGGATGTGTGAATGGCAGACTGGTGCCAGCACTGCATTTTGCTTATTTTACAGTTCAGCACATAATTTCAGAGCTCTTTGATCCACAGTGATAGTGGGAAGGGATTGGTCCTTCTGTCATGACAGTTTAATTATTTTTTTTGTACTTCTATGTAGCCTTATATTACTGAGCAAAACCTTCCCCCAGCCTCCTTCCCTCTGCTTACCTGCTCCTCAAACTATACTGGGAAAATTTTAAAAGAATACAGGGACTTTTGAGTTTGTCTGCATGTCTGTGACAATAATTTCATCTGATCAGAAAGGAAAAGATGTGAATCTGCCAGTTTTCCAGACACCCTGAACAAACTAATTTGTCAGACAGAAAGTGTTGAGTACCCCTATGACTGAGCAAATAGTCAACAAGTTAATTCCTTAAGTAAGACAGGTTTAGGTTTTTTTTTTTCTTTATAAAAGAACTATGCTGCCTACATTTATCCTCCAGCCACGGGCTGAATTCCTTTGTAATGAAGTGAAACTGTTCAGATCCTGTTTTACCCGTTCTTCAACTTCCCATTTCACTTTTCTTTTGCTCGTAATCTTTTTTTCATGCATGTTTTACTCTTGTTCAGAACATGATACTCACATAAGCAAGTAAATCCCCTTAGCAAAAAAAAAATCGTGCACATGGCTTGTAGTTTTAGCATGAATTTACTGTCCTGAACTTCTCCTGGTTACTTCTGCTCTAGTAGTCCTCCCAGCTCGAGCTGTGTTTAGACTTAAAGCTGCATACAAAATGTTGCCATCAGACGCTGTTTTACCGAAATAGTTGAAATCAGCTGGAAAACTGTGACTCTCCAGGATATTCAGATCAGCATTCTTGACATACGTGTCACTTGTTTATGTTCCTTTTTTCTGTTGGTCTTTCAGACTCCCCAGCTGGAGGGGTTCAAGTCACAAAGATGCATGTCTTAGAATGGGCTTTTTGGAGAGTGTTTCCACAGATCTGTCCATTCATGTGTGCATGGATGTATTTCAGGTTTCCAGCATCAGGATACTCTAACTGTTACAGTTTTAATTGCTATATAATTGCTAATGTTTCTTTAGGCTTGCTGCAATATTTCTTTAATGCAGTCCTTTGCTACTCATCTTTGCAAACTCTGTAGAATTGTCCCACCCTCTCCTTTGTAGAGCAGCATCGGCTGTCAAGGACAGGTTTTCTATTCTGGCATAACAAAACCATGTAACTTGTGCTGGGATACAGAGCAGAAGGAAGAGAAACACAGTACTGGACAGAAAGCGAGTTTCAGTCAAAGCCCTGGGCCCTGCTGAGTGTAGGAGTACAAGTCATTTTCATTTATTATTCATGTTGTTTGAGCTTTAGTTTTACTTCAAGCCTTGTTGATAAGAAATTTTGAATATGTGCACTTGTAAGTTAGTTAGGAAGTTTGTCATCCTCCCAAATAGCCAGCAGCTAAGAGCGTCTCTTGCCTGGCTGAACGGATCCTTTAGGAATACATTTCCCAGAGCTGACCTCAGAAGTGGGTCTCCTGAACGATGTCATCACCATCTTCTGCACACAGACAGGACTAACAGCAGGCAGTCTTCTTGGGCTGCCCATGGGGCACCTACAGCCTCTCTTTCTGAAAGGCCAGGTCACCCAGAAACGACCTCTGAGCTGCTCAAAACGTGTAATACATGGGGGAGTGCCAGCAGAGAGGTGACTTGCCTGATGCTTTCATGCCCTCCCAGTCCCTGCTCTTCACGCTGTGGTGGTCACAGGAAAAGGGCTTTTCTCCCCCAGGTTCTTGGCAGCACCCAGGACCTTTGCCCCCTGTTCCTTTCGCTGTCGTGCCCCCAGCAGGAGGAGGGCAAGTGGATGTCCCAGCCGTGGTGCCTGACCTGCTCGGGGGGGACTTCTAACAGCTCCGCACATGATGACCTCTCCAAAAGCGCTCGGTGTGCTGCTGCTTGCTCGGCCTGCACGCTCCAAGAGCATTTTTGTTCAGTCATCCTTATGTGTGCATGGGGATCAGCTTTTTCAAATAAATTGAAGCCATACGGACTAAAAATCAATCTTTGCCGAGTGAGCGCTGTGGGCTGCCCAGCATGCGTGCCAGGGAGCGAGTGTGCCCTCTAAGAAATGCACAAAATATCCCCGTGCGCTTGACAGTGCCAAACACTTCAGTGTCTGTCTCTCTTTTCCCTCCAGACCATCCTTCCAAATAAATAGCTTTCTCGACACAAAAAAGCATGAAGTTAGCTTGAGGCCTGACTTGGAGTCAAAGGATACGTACCCTTCCATGTCTGGCACCAGTGAGGCACATCAGTTGCTGCTCGGCTGATTCCCAAAACCTACAGCCTGGACAGAGGCAGCACCACCATCGGTGCCCTGACGCAGGTTCCTGGCTGCCCTTCCCAGACCTGTAATTTCCCCTCCATCCACTGTATCCATGTAGCTGCTCCTCTGGCTTGATTCCAGCCTGGATCATGCCGGGCTGGTCTCAGCTCCTTGGTGAAGTAACAGGTAAAGAATGTTACGTGCAGTTGAATTTATTCTCCTGGCAGGCAGGCAGGCAGGCTCTCCTCACTGTTTGCCTACCACTTACCCAGCACAGCTATACCTACCTTTTTTTAAGCTCTGCCTGTCACCACATGGACTCTGCTAAATTTTACGACCTGTTTCAGACTGAGTCAGCCAAGGGATCCCAGCCAGCAGCAGAACATTGCTCAAGCTTACGCTATGGCTGCAATTACCGCAGCACATAGGAACCCCACAGACAGGCTCAGGACCTCATGGGAAACCACAGGGCTCTCCTAGAAACACCTGGCATCCCTCTAGCATAAGCTCCCCCCTTATGCAAAAACAAGAAGTAGGAAGATGCGGTAATGCTGAGCCGATAGACACATCTGAGACAAGAAAGTCGAGTTGAGCCTGCAACTCAGCAGAGCAGTGGTTTCCACTTCACATCTTGATTGGCGTTACTGTATTTACATCATACGACAGCAGGATTTTGAATATGCTTGCCTTCAGACTGAGGCTCTCATTTGCTGATTGCCTGCTTGCTGTGCTTTAGGCCTCAAATGTGTGCAGAGTTTTTGGAAGGAGAGACTGCCTGCTACAGGTGGGTCCGTGTGCTTATTGCGCTGTCTAGAAGGGAGCTCATTTGGATGTTTTTTGAAATCCAAAGCTGGTGAGTGGGGGGAGGAGAAAATATTGTTTCTTTCTCCCTGCTCCATTCCTTCCTCTTTCCTAACATCTATCTGTACCCTGGATTTCCAGCTTTCTTGGTTTTGACTGTTCCTGCTGTTCTACTTTTTAGTTTGCTTCTGTTTCATTTTAGAAATAGTTTTTTCCCCAACAATTCCTTCCTTTTACATCACTTAACAAAACTAATCGTTATGGGATGATCTATACAAGGACTCCCAAATTTCTTCTGCTGTACATCATCATCCCTATGCTCTTTCACTACAAAAGGCAGGGGAAAAAAGTTAACTAAACCGAAGGGATGCTTGTAGCTGAGAGACCAGAGTTTGAATTTGCAAACTAATGACTAATTTCCCTAAGTACTTGCCTCCTCCTAATTATGTCTAGATGAGATTCTTGGATCGCTTGGGGCAGGCATATATTCTTTAAGTGCTTTGCACATCTAAGTCATAGAAGAATAGTTCTGAATTTTGTGTAGCTACTAAGATGTATCTACCCAGGATTAAATTTGACTTATGTGTTCTTGTTTTGGGGGGGCCACAACAGCTTGAAGATCGTGGTCAACCTGAGGATACTCCAGATTTTCCTAGCAAAATTATCATGTACTTTATCCTGCTTGGAAAAGCTTCAGGGGCTCTGAGGCTCTTGGCTCTGCAGTGTTCTGAAAGTGTATGTATTTAATGCAAACTAAATGCTGTGCATATCTCATCAGGGCCCTGTTAAAGTAGTGAAGAATGAATGATGGTGGTGCTTTAAAGAAAGTCGACATCGGTCCTTCTGTTGGCAAGGTTTTGCTGAGCCTGCTCCCCGCCTTCCTTAATTGTTACTGTGTCTGTATTGTAAGAGGCAGTCCCTCCTGAGAGCTCATATCCTGAGCGAACACATTTCTCCACCCAAAACTTGTTGTGACACATCTGGTTTGTATTGAGACTGCCGGGTTTCTGCTAAGCCCTTCGGCCTTTGAGGCATTTATTCTGCATTCCAGCTCAGAGCTATTTGTTAGGGGAAGAGAAAGCAATGTTGTGTCTTTCATTATTGAAAAATAAATAAAAAATAAATACATACTACCTTTGAGTGTAACTTGCCTTGTGTAGCAACCCACATGGGGGTGAAGGCTGTAAAGATCACAGAGCCAGGGCTGAGCCTCTGTGTTGCTGTGGTCAGCACGGTATCTTAGTATTTCTCCCACATCTTCCAAGGTAGTTTATTTGCTAGTTAATGCTCACTGCTCTGTTTTCTGGTTCTGGTTTAGGATTGCTTTTTTTTGTGCTGCTGCAAGGCGTGCCTTTGGCTGTGGTAGACTGTCTCTGAAGAGTATAGATTTCCTATAGCATCCCTGGGACATACAGTTCGTACGTAACTCTTGAAGAGAGACCTAATGCATCTTTGTCACTCGCAAGGGCATTCTTACTTTGCAAAATAATTTTCTAGAATTAATGAGAGGTGATATGACCACTGGCACCGCTGTTGGCTCTCCTAATGAAAAATTGATGTTTTAAGTGGTGAGACAAACTCTAGCTAGCCATTTCCTTTCACTTCCATTTACTATTTTTTTCCAGAGTCTTACAATTCACATGAGAGCTACTGAAGATTTAAGATATTTATCCTTCTGTTAGAGAAACAAACAAAACTACATATTAAAACAGTTCCAGTGAGGACCATTATTATTATAGCGTGTTTTGTTCTAAATTGTTGCAGGCTGCAAACACTAAAATACTTCCTGTTTAAATTTGATACTAAGTTAATGTTCTCTTTAATATTTAGGAGTACAATTCTTGGTAGTTTCTGACTTTACTAGGGCTCATTATCTTTCTTGCCAAACAGTTTTTTTAATTCCTTTCTGTCCTGTCTTTAGGTGATATGTCAGCAAAAACCTGGTAATACCATTTGAATTAAGCTTGCTGGAGGGAAGTAGAATAAGAAAGCAAAATTTTCCTTTGATTTCGTAGGGTTTTTTTCCAAGAATCATATTATGGGCGAAGTAATAAAATCACTGGCTTTTAATTAAATGAAAACAATAGTTTGCCTAAATTTTAACTACATAATTGTGAAGTAGCTATATGCATCAAGCATCCCTTTTAATTATGACTCAATCTGGAATGCTTCCTGTAACATGGCGAACACTGACATAATGTTCTTCCGTAAGCACCTACAGCTGATGCAAATGGACCGGTTCTTGATTTCTGTTGTGTGCACTTTAGTTATGTTTAATTCATTG
>NW_009706480.1:168820-178713 GCF_000703405.1 Apaloderma vittatum | reverse complement strand
TCCTGCTGTCTCTCAGCCCCTTCTGACTCATTTGCACAATATTTCAAGATGCATGTGATAGTCTCTCTCAAACACAAGCGGCAGCCTCTGCAAGGTGTGGTGATGTTCCAGCTAGGAAAACCTTTCGTAAGTAGGGAAAACCTAGTTTGGTCTAAGCAACAAAATAAAGTGATCATATTAGACCTTCTAAATTGTAGCCCTCTTCTAATTCCTCAGTGTCTTTTCTTAATTGATATTAAATAGATACCCATTCTCCTCACTTGTCCTTTGAGCTCTTTGTTTTTCACTGGTTGCCTGAATTTGTCCTACATGAAGTTCAGATTAAATATCTCATGCCGCATTTGCCGTGTGCATGTTTAAACTGCGCTTTTTTGCACGGATGTACAGAAGAACAAGCTTGTGAATGCAGAAGCAGGTAATCCTGCAAACCTTTTTTGTCAGATACTCTGTTCCTTCTGTCTCATATAATAGTCCTTTCGGCACGATCTGGTGGATGAGCCCAGCTCGCTGGCCGGCCTGGCACGCAAGGCAAAGGTGCCAGACACTGTGTAAGGCAAGGAGAAAAGCTGTGGCAGAAACACCTGCTCCTTGATGGCCTACCAAAGAGCACCCCAAAGACACTGTCATTAATGAATGAGCTTGTTAAACCTCTTCCACAGCTATAGCTACCCTTCATGAAAGGTTTATAGCTCCTTTTTGAGAACACTGTTAAGCTAATCTAAGTAAACTCTGCGGAGTTGCATCTGAATGTCCTTGCTGAAAGTGGTGTGTATCTGTAGTGCTCTTTCTTTCAGAGAGAGTGCTTTGTTGCTCTTTGTCAAAGAAATTTCCATCAAAGAAAAAAGAAGAGAGAGAGTCGAAGGAATAAGGGTAGATCTTTAATCTGCTGGTGTGATTGTTTATAGATATGAAAATTGCATAGGGGACTTAAATCCTAGATCCAGGAGGGAGCACAACAAACAGGAGGGTAAGTTATTTCTTCTGCATGAGAGTAAGAACCTAAATCAGTGTGTGCTCTTTCAGAAGTCTGGAGATATCTTTTATTTTAATGAGAACCATATAGGCTTTTGTGTGTGCTCAAATGCGCAGAATAAATTGAATCTTGCTTTCTGTGTGCTGTCACACATTGCGCCTGGAATGCGGTTGTGCTTCTGGCCTGGTGAGATCAGGTTGGGCTTGCTTTTTTTGTTGTGTTTTTTTTTTTGTTCAAACATAAGGGTAATTCATTCTTCATCGTCAATTGAACTCGAGCATTTTCAAGCCAGCTGCCAATTGTGATACGCGCGCTACTGGCTTTGTGCTGCATTCTTTTGTCCCTGTGGTAAGAAACCATGAGTGCTAGTCTGGTGACCTTAACCTTTTTGGAGGTAAAAATGGCTCCCTTGTTTGCCCAGACTAAAGTTTTCACTGAAGTCTTCGATTTTTGGTCTTGCTCTCTTTTTTTTTTCTGTTATCTGAGAGTAATGCCCTTCCTCTATGTGTATGAACATTGTATAGCATAGCAAAAGCAAGGAAACACATTTTACAGGTCTTGGTACCAGAGACCAAAATTTCTGTGTTTCCCTTCACCAAGGAAAAGTCACCTTGTCATCCAATGCGGTGGTGTGCTCGTAGCAACTTTCAGACGGAACTGTGAAAGGGAATGCATCTGTACCCAAGCCTGGAGCACCTCTGCTATGAGGACAGGCTGCAGGAGCTGAGACTGTTCAGAGAAGACCTTGAGGGGACCTAATAGCTGCCTTCCAGTACCTGAAGGGAACCTATAGGAAGGCTGGGGAGGGACTTTTTACAAGAGTGTCCACTGATAGGAAAAGGGGAAATGGATTTAAGTTGAAGGAGAATAGATTTAGATTGGACCTTAGGAAGAAATTCTTCAGTACGAGGGCGGCAAGACTTTGGAATAAATTGCCCAGAGATGTTGTGGCTGCCTCCTCCCTGGAGGTGTTCAAGGCCAAGTTGGACAGAGCCTTGAGTAGCCTGACCTAGCTGAGAGGCATCCCTGCCCATGACAGGGATTAAGTTGGATTAAGTGACTCTAAGGTCCCTTCCAGCCTAGGCCATTCTATGATTCTGTGATTCTATGAAAACATACTTGTGGGTTTCAGTTTTGCTCAGTGCCATCCTCCTTTGGGATTTTTTTCCTCCCTTATAAATTATGACAGTGATGAGGAGCCTGTGCAATAACATTATTGTCTTAAATGAGTAAGTGTGAGGTCTCCATTTTAAGAGCTTTAAAATGTCAAAAAATTAATATTTTGATATATGGCTTAAAGTTTTTGAGTACCCTTATAACCAGTGTTGCATAGTTTGAGGATAACAAAATGATTCATAGTATTGTGAAATGTTTTAGGGGTTTCATTGTCTTCTGTCTTCTTTCTGCATGTTTGCGTGTGTTCCCCCTCTTCAAAGATGCTTCTTTTTCAGCTTCAGATTGGGTTAGAGAGAATGGTTTGTGTCTGCTGTACTGGAGTGAAATATTAGGAAATGATGTGGTTTATTTCATTGACAAAACATGTTAAGAGAGAATTGTGGACAAAACGCCTGTGTACCCACTGTTACTTGGTTAGCTTTTCTTTCATACAAAGTGAACCAAAGCAGTTAGTTTACAGTTTGGATAAATTTTGGATCCTTTGGTCTGAGGCATATTCTTGAGGTTTTAAGAAGAGAAAGGGCAGGGGTGGCGGGATGGAGGAGTTTGGCTGCTTCCCTCCGTCCCTTTGTGGAACGCTGAAGTGACCCACTTCTGCATGATACGGTTAGTTGTAAACCCCAGTAATTCGTATTTATGCTTGAGCAATGTGGAACAAATGAGTGTTGGCCTGGAGCTGGATTTCACAGGAGGGGCCTGCAATACCAGCCAGGATTGCTGATAATACAGAGATGGAGGTGTTGGTGAAGGCTTCATTTGGAGTAGTTTTCTCTCAACTACTTTATATATTAAAAAATGGGGGGGGAAAGAGATCAGAATTATTTTTTTCTTGCAGTTAAAGGGAGAGGCTACTGTAATATTCTAGCATTGTGATTTAGCTGTTACTGTTATACCACTGGATATACAAAAAAAAAAAGAAAGTGTCAAACACAAGAAAGGTATTTATAGCACAGTTTGCCAACTAAAACATTTTGAAATGCACCTCTGAAGTTTAGAATATGTTTTATTATGCTCTGTTTGTAGCTACAAAATCTAGAAAGTTGTTATTTTTTCAAATGTTAAGAGCGTAAAATTGGTATGGCCCAAGAATCTGAACTTGATGTTGCAGCACTAACGGTCTAGCCAAAATACTGAGCTTTTTAAATCACTATAAAAGATTTTTCTTGGCTTGGGATTTTATAACTCTCTATTCCTTCTTCCATGATATTCCATTATAGACTTTGTGATGCTTTTTTTCCCCTGGAAATTGGAACCCCTTGTACTTTTCAAGTATTTTTTTCCGGCTGATATATTGCCTTGGTCATCAGATGTGAATGGAATAGATGCTCGTTAGTCCAGCATGAAAAGTTGGCATCTGTTGGTCTTTAAAGCAGATTTGCAAATAAACTGTAGGAGATCTGTAATCCTAATAAGAGGATAAATGTGATATAATCACTTCTTTAAATAAAATAATTTTTTCAATTTTTTGGATGATAAGTTAGTGGAACACGCCCGAAAAAAAGCTGAGAGGGTGGCTAAGGAAAATGTAGTGGCTACATTAGTGGAACAGGTGAGCACAGCCAGGTTCATGATTCCTACATAAACAGGTCTTGCGAATCTGTAGCGTAAAACCCTGATCTGTGAGTGAAACTGGAGACTGGAGCCAAATGCGGTGAGGTTTTTTTCTTCCATGTTGCCAGCATTTAGAAGGAATAGTAACCCAAATACCTCCTGGAACCTAGATGAAGAGCTGGATGAGGAAACCACTGAGAGATAAAAGTGCAGAGAATGTGGAAAATGTGTGACTGCTCTGATAGAGAGGAACACCCTTGGCCTGTGTGCAGACAGGGCCGTGCTTGGGCACCTGGTATGTGGGCTTCCCTCTGAAACTGAGAGAGCAAAGAGATGAACATATAGGCATCTTTGGGTTCTAGTAATAAAGGGGAGCATTGTAAACTTCCTTTCCTCCCTATCCTCCTAAACTTGTGGGCTCTTTACTCAATTTGAGGTGTGGTAGAAGGAGATGTTATTCAAGCAGAGTGGCAATAAATGGCTAAGAAAGGAAGGAAAAGTATTCCTGAAGGTTTTCGTACAATCATAGAATTGTTAGGGTTGGAAGGGACCTTAAAGGTCATCTAGTTCCAACCCCCCTACCATAGACAGAGACATCTCCCGATAGATCAGGCTGCCCAGAGCCCCATCCAGCCTGGCCTTAAAAACTTCCAGGGATGGGGCTTCCACCCCCTCTCTGGGCAACCTGTGCCAGTGTCTCGCCACCCTCATGGGGAAGAACTTCTTCCTAAAGTCCAATCTGAACCAATCCATCTCCAGCTTCAATCCATTCCCTCTAGTCCTATCACTACCCGACATCCTAAAAAGCCCCTCACCAGCTTTCTTGTAGCCCCCTTGAGATACTGGAAGGCCAAAATAAGGTCTCCTTGGAGTCTTCTTTTCTCCAGACTGAACAGCCCCAACTCTCTCAGTCTGTCTTCATAGGAGAGGTGCTCCAGCCCTTCTCTGGACACGCTCCAGCACATCCAGATCTTTCTTGTGCTGTGGGCTCCAGAACTGGACGCAGTACTCCAGGTGGGGTCTCACAAGGGTGGAGTAGAGGGGGAAAATCACCTCCCTCCTAGCTCTTGATGTTTGCCCTAGTCAACTCTTATTTACTTCTATGTACTGGGAAACATGCTTTAAAAAGAGAGGTTGGGCTTTCCAAATCCTCAGTGTACTTTGAGATCTGCTACTGCAAAGTACTGAAAACTAAGTAATTTTAGAGAAAGGCCTGCAAATCTTGGGTTTCATCTTCTTTCACCTCACCTGGAAAGGATGAGCAGCTCCTTCTGACAACCCAACACCCTTTGAACAAGAGAGTGTTTATGTAGTGTTTCCAGTACACAAATGTGGACCGCTCCCTGTGAACTGACACAGAGCCACAAGGCACCCTGATGAAGAGTTGCAGTGGAATTGTAACCTTCCCACCTCTGATTTCTCCTTTTTTTTTCAGTTTCCTTTTAAAATGTTTCTTTCCTGGGAACATTATGGTAAAGAGTCTAAATGCATCAGCAGTGACTTTTATTTCACCTCCTTAAGTCTCTTCTTACAGAAACATCTGGGAAATTCATTTGATTTACTTCGATGTGAAATTACTTCCAATTTGTCAGACATCAGCTTTTTACTTTAAGTGTTTGACTCCTGAGTGAAGCACATATCATTAGCTGCTATTATTTCAAGAGTTAAAGTTTGTGTAACTAATATTCTAAAACTCAGCCAAATCCAAATATTTTGGTGACCATGCTTTAATAGCTCCTCTGATTACTTTACGGCAAAGAGAGATAATTAGATAGTATATAACATTGTTGATTTTTTGAACAGCATTTCATTCTCAGTCAAAAAGCACTGTTGCAATAAAACTGAGGAAAAGGAAACTAGGCAGATCTGTTTACTGTGCCTTGCATTTTCTACTGACAGGTTCTTAGTGCTTTGGAATGGGTTATAGGAGAGGTAACAGCAGGATGTGACCTGTAATTCCTGAATATTTTGCGTGTAGGCGATGCAAACATCCATATAAATTCCTCCCGGGAATCTATCTATCTTAATGTTATAGTATGCAGTTTAGCCTTCTGTTTCCTCTATTATTCCACCGTTTTTTCCCTATTATGCATATCACCATGGTACATGAGTATCTACTGCATAATCTTTTCTCCACCTGTCCTGGAAGTATGCATGCGTAGAGTGGAAGTTAATTCGGCGTGAAATGCAAACAGTAAATAAGAATTAATGTTTGAGCTTACCTAAGCAGTGGAAGTTACATACAATATAAAGCAGTGTTGTCACCATAACTGTATGCAGCAACGAGTAGTACCCTAACAGCCAAATCACCAGGCTTGTGCGTTACTCTTCACCAGCCAGCTGCAGTCTGTGCTTATAGCCTGTAATACTACGATTCTTTCCATGGCATTTGGCCACTGACAGTTAGCAACTGAGAGAGGAAGGAGCTGGGAGATGATGAAGACATTGCTTTTCCCTCTCTGTTTTTCCTCCCATACCCATCTTCCCCACCCATACGAAGGGATGGACAAGGTGCTGGAGCGAAGGAGCCACATCTAGAAGGATCTGTGGCTCCCAGGAAGGCAGGAGGCAGATGGGATTGTACTCAAGTTATGTGGTCACACAGCTGAGGACATCAGTGAAAAAGTAGAGGATTCAAATGCCCTAATTTTCACTGTACTGCTGTATTTCTGTTGTGTGTGTGACAGACTGAAATGCTCAGGAACAGCTCCAAGCCCCATCCACAGCCCCCTGAAACAGTGCTGACTCCTGCCCAAGAGGCTTAATGCCACTCAGTGTCATGATACCTGTTTTCCTGGTAATGATACCAGAAGGGAGATATCCGTAGTCTTCACCCTTTCAAGGGGCCCCGTTCCCAGGTTTTGACCTTCTCTAACAGCTCAGCCAATATGTTGGGTTTTCCCTCTGAAGAATTTCTCTCTCCCTTCCAAACCAGTATAAATAATAAGCCTCTTTGTCTAAACAGTGGATTAAAGCCATTTAAACCTTTGCGTCCTATCAAAGCAGCCAGGAATTTAGATAAAGATTATCAATGTACATAACAGTGCTGTATTTATTTATATGTGTATGTCTGTGTAATGAAGTGAGCCAGTGCAGTACCTGAGAAGTGAATGGGAAGGTGCCCCGTAACAGGGATGTTGGTGTTTGCTGAAGCCAGAATACTTTGATCATGCCTGGAATTTGGAAAGTATGTATCCACTCAGGAGCATTAGTTGCTTCATTGTGTTTATATGACTTGTTTAATTCAGAGTTAATTATTGAATTCATGTTGAAAACCAGTCTGCTCATCTGCCGCTACTCAAAGTCTCAGAGAGGCTAAGTACAAAACAGCCATTCTGAGGAGTGATACTGAAGTGAAGGTAAAGGTAATTTTCTTACCTTTTTAGCTCCTTCGTGCTAAGTAGTGCTTATCCTTTGAGCAGGTGCACTGGAAGGTGCCACCGGTAAATGCTGATGAGTTCTTCAAGGAGAGAAGTGATGAATGGAAGATATGTTTATAACTACAGAGCTGTTTAAAAATCTCCTTTTCCAGTTATGCTATGTGCAACAAGGATTGTAAGCATCCACTGAAGATAAAATTTTCTGAGCTGCAGGGATTTATTGATTTATTATATTTTTCCCCCCTGTGTGGAATCGTTGGGGAGGATTAGCTTTCACTTAGATTCAGCCATCATTTTTCAGCAGTACTATCACCCCCGTTCTCCATCCAAATGTGCTGCAGAAATGTGGCAGGTGGCTTTGCCAGTAATTGCATGCTACTTCATTCCATTTTAGATGAAAGTACAGAGTACAGTGGCCTTCCACTCTCATCACTGGTATACTTCATAACCGTGCAGTATTGACTGAGAAAAGCCAGAAGAGTGGACTACCCTTTAAATTGCAAAGATGTGTTATCCTGCTGTATGTTCCCTTAGGAGCCAGTAACTTAATTTCTGCGCAATAAGCTTCTGACTCCAGGATTTTTTCATGAGGAAAAAACCAAAAAAAAACAAAAGAAAAACCCAACAAAAAAAAACCACCACAAAATAAAAGCCCAACAATTTTTTTTAAAATGTCCACAATTTTTTTGAATGGTAAAACTGAACATAGTTTTGAGTATTTTAAATTAGCAGTGACTATTCTCTGGATGGTAGTCAAATTTCTTTTATGGAATAAATATGTTTAATCTCATTCTGAGGCCAGTAACCGTGCTCTGGTCGAAGGTGGCTTTTCTTTGGCCCCAGCTGTGCTAAACACTGTTATAATTAGCACGATGGTTAACTTAATCAGAGCACTTGGCTCAGGAGAGAGGTGTTACAGAGTGCACCATAATTAGCATTTTTATTCCTTTGATCCTGAGCGTGCTCTTTATTGACAGAAGTATCAAGAGCTGGTTTGTTTTTTCTTTTAACACTTCAGGAGGTGGAAAACTGTGTGGTTGATGAGATTATGAATTTATTAATGAGTTGTTGGGGTGGGTTTTTTTTAAAAAATACAACTCTCTGAAAGGAAGTAGGAAGGAAAAGTGACTTGCATGTGTGGTAAAAATGGTGCTGGGCCTCAGTCTTCAGCGCTGCAGCATCTGGGCAGGTATTTGGCCAGGAAACACCTCCTGGGGTGGCCTAAGTGCCTTGGCCCCTTGCATGGACAACTTTAACTGCTTCCTAACCATTTCCAGCATGCTGCTGTGGACCACATGGTTGTTGCTTGGGTCTGTAGAAAAGGTGCCATTTCCTTAAAGCGAGGAAGGGGAACGTCGAGAGCGTGATCTGTTTTGGCAGAAAAACAGACCCAAAGGTTTGGATAATACTCTAGCAGCTAAAGCTTTGCATACATGCCAGCTCCGTTCGCTCAAACACAAGCGTCCCATCCTACGTGCCCAATATAAGCAGGTGGTGAACGCGTGCAGCCGAGCAGATGACTGGTTCGGTTCATGAAAAAACATAACATTTATGCTGTCAGACGAAATGCTGAAGACTTCCAAACTTGCATCTGGCATCACCGCCCTGATTGCAGGGGAGGAGAACCGAGATGCCCGGGAGGCTCTTCTCATTACACACCGCTGAGCGGGGCCGTCACTCACACTGGCAACAAACCCAGGATATTAGAGATCGGGGACTTTTTGGGTTTTATGCGCTTGTTTTAATCGGCTTTGTGATGACGTTAGCTCAGGTATTGGTAAATGCATCCTCTTTATTCAGCTTCCATGTGGCCTCTGTAACTTTTACCATTGGTTTTAAAAAGAAGATGGAGCAATATTTATAATGGAAAAGCTGGGGAAAATAGGTAAGGTTCCCCTTGTAAGAGCTCTTTACAGATTTCCACCTGTATGTGTTTTCTTCCTGTACATGTGTCTCTCTTTCCAGTCCTTTACAAAGAGGAAGAGCTATCCCACACCTGTTCTTGCAGTTCATTTGTATCTACTTTGCCAGCAGAAAAATCATATGCTAATAAAGGCTGCAGAGAATGCAGCCATCATTAAAGGGCTTCCTATGCTATCCTTGACTTCACTAGATTACTTTTATCTACTCAAGATGGATAAGTAATTTTTTAAACATTTATGTAACTAGGTTTTAGGTCAATAGCAGGTTAAATGGTTTATTTAAGTAATCTTTCCTGCAGAAAGTATGTGGAAAGACCCTCTCTCACTATTTTTACAAGATTATTTTCATAGCAGCATTAAAGCAGCAAGCAATCTCCTTGACAGTAGACTTGGAAGATACCCATTATTTGAGAGACATGATAAAAACAATATAATCTTTTTCAATACCCATACAAAGCCAGCAATTGTCTGTTTCTGCCTTTCCAGTTATTTATGTAATTATACTTAATGCCACACAGATTTGAGAAGAAAAAGAAATTGTTGCTGCTGTTTCTGATTAATATTTTTCCATCCTGAGATCATAAAACCAGCAAATGCCTCCTATGGTGGTAGAGAGAAGAAAGGACTACGGATTTACAAACAGTTCTGCAGAGGAGCTGAACCAGAGGGGAGAACGTGCCTTTTCTGAGTCTGTCTCCCATCCACATAACATCCTAAATCCCACAACCTGCTAGGAAATGCTGCCATCGCATAATATCACTCCTGAGCTGTTAATACCTTTATTAAACTAAAATGTGTGGTAATTTTGCAGTGAATTTCAAAGGGATAGGATTTAACTAGCTTAAACCTGGATCTAGGCAGGCTAGCCTGCTCTGCCTAGTTCTTCTATGT
>NW_009706480.1:155630-168789 GCF_000703405.1 Apaloderma vittatum | reverse complement strand
TCTGTGTACCTGTTCGGTGACCAACAAGTGTTTAAATACTGAGATGCCTCCAGTACTGTCCTGCTTAGCATAACTGGGTTGGCCAGGGTCAAGGAGCTCTAGCTGGTAAGCCCCTGCCCTCCATCTAATCCCACATGCTGGAATGATCCAAGGTTGCTTGTAAATGCCCCTGGGAAGCACACGAGTGCTTTCAGGCCCCTGGATTAGGGGAGCTGCTTGAAAGCTTACAGATACCTTCCTGTCTTCAGATTCACTGCATTCACATGTGCTGAATCTCGAGTATTTGCAGTGCTTCTTCACAGCATCTGAAGAGAAGGAAACCAGATATGTATCACTTCTGCAGTAGACGGCTCCAGTTAGAAGTTCAGAGTGGGTTCAGCAAAGCTGGTGCATTAATTTAAAGCGGCTACAGGAAAAAAATGAGTTTTGTAGGCCCACTCAAGAAATAAATATATGCTCACAGGTTTTATAACATTATGATCATCTAGGTTGCTGAGCTATAATATGCTACTCTTATACAAATTCACCACTTCACTCAGTCTGCAAGTTCTGCTTGAGTTAAATAATATCACTTTAAAAAGACATTCTACATCATCTTTTTAAAAAAACTTCAGGTGAAAGCAGATTTACTGTGTGACAATGTAAAAAGTTCCAGTGACTTAATTACATTCATTTCTAACACTTCCCTCCTCATTTTTAGCCTGAATTTTTCCTCAAAGTTCCATTTTTCAGCTCTGTATCTTGTTATGCCCTTTATTAAGTGTCTCTCACTAATGTAAGTATTTATGGACTGTGATCAAGCCATTCTGAACTTCCTCTTTCTGAAAATAGATTGAATTACTTCTGGCTCTTGCTTTAGGCCATCTTTTCCTGACTCTGAATCCTTCTTGCAGCTCCATCCTGAATCCTTTCCAATTTGTCAACATCTTTTTGTGCAGTGTGGATGCCAGACGTGGCCGTGTATGCACGTGATCATTTCAGTAATGCTGCATGAAGTAACAGAACCGGTCCCAGCCGCATCAGTAATGGAGGAGAAACTGAATTTTTACCTCTCCAGGACTGAGGGTATAAATGAGGTCATCCTGAAGATCTGGGCTTGCTACTCCAACTGTGGAAAAGCAAAGGAAGGGAGAGAGTGTGGCTGAGGCTGGGAGGAGTTGATTCCCACATCTCCTCCCATCACCACTTCTGCTGGCAGGAGCGGGAGGAAGCTCAGCTCCGGCATAGGCAAAGCAGGCAGCGGGTCCATGGCTACCACTTAGGATTGTTTTGCTTACGACACTGTTGCCTTGGATAACCCCAGCTTTGTCTGTTCCTAATAATGCTTCTCTGAAGTGCTACAAGGATGTTTTTTGCTTTGTCTCTTCCCCTAGCTCATGTATTGAGAGATGTCATTAATCGTCTTAGCCACAGCATCCCTGCCAGAGTTTGAGTTGCAGCTCACCTTGGCTCTGAAGTCATTCTTCAAGTCGCTGCTCTCCAGATTAGTTCATGACCTTACAAGTTTAACCTGTATTTGAAGCAGCTTGACCTTGCATTCTGTGACTGCTCTAAGTAATGTCATTCAGAGAGCCCCAAAAGAGCATATTTTTCAGCTCACTCCAAACTGATTTGCCCATAGTCTGGCTACTATATACCATTAGTTACATCACCTTCACCGTGACTGCCACAATGCTGTTTTCTTCCACGTTAGTTAAGACTATAGATTAGAGAAGGACCAAGATCCCTCCATACACAAATCAACCAGGGGTTTCATTTGGTTCTGGAAGTCCTGTCTTTCTGAAGTCTCTCCTACTTAATTGCAACACTTCTATTTTGTGGGATGCATCCCTCACTCTCTGAATGGAAGAATTAAAAAAAGGCAAGTCATCTTTCATCTTACAGTTCTTGTGTTGTGCGTGGGGTTCCTACTACTGCAATGCAGTTGAAGAGACTGCAGAGGAGTATTTAAATTTGAGCCAAAAAAAAAAAGACCTAATTAAAGTGAGGAAAAAATTATGAATGCATTTCTATTTTTAGGATTCGTGAAACTTGCCTTAACGGAACCTCTGGGCTTAAATTAGTAGACATTCCATTTTTAATTGGAGCATTTTGCTGCATGTGATGGCTTAAAATAAAGAGTGAGCTAATTAAGCATTTATTTGAAAAGTAAAACATTCAGGGAAGCCAGCGTGCAGGTTTGGATACGGTATTGACTGCGTAGGTAAAGGTGCTGGGGAAAGAGAGGGGGATGAGCAACAGAGAAGTGACACCATTGGGCATCTTAGTTATGCTTTTTGGGTGCTAGTCTTAAGCAACCAGGGCAAGACAAAGATATCACAAAACATACCAAGAATGAATTCAAAATGATAATTTTTCACCCTGCAAACTGTGCATTCCTATAGGTGTCACAAGTTGCAAAATTTCTCAAGGGTTTTGCTTTGCTTATACGCCCTCCCACTGATGAGCTTCAAGGTTGTTGTATTTCTGTGTTTTGCTGCTCCCCCATTATGTGCACATTAAAGTAGGGATTTGCTGCCCAGGGAGTAATGTCAGCTTTCCCAGGGAGTAATGTCAGCTTTCCCAGGGAGTAATGTCAGCTTGATGAGGAGTTTTTTTTTGTGGCAGCCAGCAAAAATGAGGAAGAAAAGGGAAGTCATGGAAGGCTCTGTGGTGGCTGGTGCTCGATGGGCAGTGTCCTGCTGACCGGCAGGAACACAGCTCCCACAGGCAGCATGGGCAGATGAGGTCTGCTGCTAAGTCCAGGTGATTTTGATTCCAGAAAATTAGTCCTTTTCCCAGGATGCCAGATCTCAAAGGAATTATGTCTGCATGTTGTTGGTTACCATGCTAGAGGCTGTTTAAAGGAAGAGGAAAGGAGCACTCAAGACTTTGCTGTGTGTTTTCAAGTCACTGGTGCACAGCAACCACTGCTCTTACTGCTGCTTAGTCACACCACCCTAAAAACTGCTAAAGCAGTTAAAAATCTTCAAATAGCAGACTGGGCTTCTGTTTTCTATGTGAGAGTGTCTGCTTAGAAAAAGTGGGTTGTGCTTTTTTCTGGAAAGTGAGTGACTGGTCACAGTGCAGTGCTTTGTTCCTCTTCTGGGTGTTATCTTGAGCCACAAGAGCAGAGCTGTCGCGTAGCGTTTCAGGTGCTGCATGATCTCCCTCCCAAATGCTGGAGCCATCAGAGAACCCTTATTGCCTCCCGTACATGCTGCTGGTCTTAATTACCACATCAGCCCCAGAACAAATACACAGCTAATCAAATACGACGATGAGAAGTAGAGTGACGAGCAGAGTAGCTGGACTATGGTAAAAATGTCTGCTGGGTAAAGCTTCCCAGGTGGCACCTTGTGGAACCAAAGCCCAGCTCTTCCAAACACTGCAAAGCCATTTAGGTCAAATTCAGCCCTGTTGTGTTTAGAAAGCATCTCCATCAATCTGAACCATATTTATCCCCAAGTGATTTGCCAGAGATTAAATTATCCATTCAGCTGGTATGAGAGGTGGGGGAGAAATTCTCCCATATTCTCACCGTAGCGAGCCTTTAAAGCATGCTGCCAGCTGTGATGTTGTCTTACTTTACCAAGCACAAGCATCCATTCGACTTCGACAGCTGCAAAAATTGGTGATTACAGTTAGCTCAGAAAGGATACAATATTCTACTAAACATTGAATACCTGGATCATTGTGGAGTTTGGAGAAGAATTTTTTTTTTAATTTAGTCTAACCAACCTGCTTCCAAGTTCTACCAACTTCCACATTTTCTTAAAAAGGACAGGTTCTACTTTCGATATAACAGCAGTTGTGCTAAAGTAGCTTATGTATGTCTCCCTTCTCAGAGAACATTGCGTCCCTGCTGTGGTGCCAGTCTTTCGAAACATAATTAGAACAAGTTGACTTTATCCTTGAAGTGGCAACATGGAAACAATGATATCACATCAAGAGTCACTTTGTTCCATTGTTCTTAATGGCAGTATTTGAAATCCAGGTGGACCCAAAAGGGAGAGCAAAGCGGGATGGATGTCCCTAGCCTGGTGCTCTAATCTTTTAAATAAAAATGCCAAGATGTTAGTTTTTGTAGAGCCATAGTACCATACAAGAGCACAAACATCTCTGTTTTGAGGGAGCCTCCTTGTTAAATAGAATTCCACTTAAGTCTCCTTTTTCAGGTTTTTTTTTCTTTTTTATATAGCCATCCTTGTTAGTTCTATATTGTAAGCATATTTTGCAAACATCTCCTCCTTTTCCTTTCTTTTTCTAATTTTTATTTTGAACTACTCAATCATTTTAGAGACACCATCACAATGACCTTTCCTTTCCTAACAACACTGCCAGGAGGAAATCAAATTGAATGTTTCATTATTAGTCCTGTGCCATTCAGACAATCGAGGAGTGCTTTCTTCTTATTGGAGTTTTTTTTTAATAGTTCCAAGTTCAAGAGTGAAATCTTGGCAAATTATTAAAATTACTCATGTTTAAAAAATGAGAACTTTAAAATGCAAATTGATATGATAATGCTGAAACTTAGAGGTATAATTTATTCTCCAAATATGCAAAAAATGAATTTTAATTATGTATTTTTTAAAGGTTCGAACTTTTGTTGCAGCTCTTGCAAACTTGAAATACATTGTCTTTGTGGCATGCTTTTATAAAAAATTTAATATTATGTTGGCTAAATGGTAACAAATGAGCCAGTGTTTACCATGGTAAGGAGTACGTTGGGGACATAACCATTAGACAAGGGTAATTTAGTTTTAGCATTATCAGTTAGAAATACTGCAGTTGAGTGGAATATTTTATTACATGAAAACATCTGTAACCAATATATCCCTTGGGAAGCTTACGTGACCTGTGATCTATTTGGGAAAAAAAAGTTACAGTTTTACAAGACTGTTCAAAAGCAAGTATGCGCAGCAGGCCCTGTCCCAGTGAATCCGGAAAGGGCTCCCTCTGCTTTGTGTACCTCCTGGAAATTCCTGGGAGCCTGAGCAATATTTCTGCATTCCAAGCCGTAGTTTTCAAACTCACTCCATAAACTGTGGCACTGAGAAAGATCTGGGGAATGTGTACAACCATGCACGCTACCTTTAGCTGTGCCATGTGTTATGTAGAATGTAAGTGGAATGAGGAAAGGCTGAGGGATCTGGGGCTGTTTAGCCTAGAGAAGAGGAGATTGAGGGGAGACCTCATTGCTCTCTACAACTGCCTGAAGGGAGGTTGTAGGGAGGCGGGGATTGGTCTGTTCTCCCTCATGGAGAGTGATAGGACAAGGGGAAATGACCAGAGGGAGTTCAGTTTGGATATTAGGAAGAATTTCTGTACTGAGAGGGTTGTCAGCCATTGGAACAGGCTGCCCAGGGAGGTGGTTGAGTCACCGTCCCTGGAGGTGTTTAAGACATGGGTGGATGTTGCACTGGGGGGAATCCTTTAGTAGGTTGATAGGGCTGGGACAAAGGCTGGACTCGATGATCTTCAAGGTCTCTTCCAGCTGATACAATTCTATGATTCTATGATTCTGTAATTGCCCTTGCTCTGAGGAAACCTAAAACTACTGCAGTCACAGGAAGGTTCAGATCAAAAAACACGATGCAGATATCTGAAAGTTTATTTATGTTCCGTGTCAGTGATAAAGGACAAAAAACATCCTTAATATATTTCTCAGGCCTTGCTGTGTACCTTTTTGTGGCTGCTTTTTTATTTTTTTCCCCTCTCTCCCTCAATGAAGCTGGAGTATGTCATCCTGACTTAAATTTGCAAAGCCAATCGCCTGTGCTCAGACCTTCATAGTGCTTTGGCAGGAAAACAAAGCACCCAGCTGCCGAGGACCGTCAGTCAAGGCCTGGGAACTTGGGGAGCCAGGGAGATGGGCGAATAGACAGCCGGAACTTGACAGCCCATTAGGTACCTGACCTTCTGCTTAAATGACTATTGAATTCTTGAAGATGTGGATTAATGCTTTCTTTTGTTCTATGAGTTCAGAGGTGAGATGGGCAGATAGGCGTGCCAATTACAGGCAAGCTTTGCCATGGGTGCTGCAGGGCTGTGTGGTGAGCAGTGTCTCAGCACGCTATTTCTATGGAGAGAAACTACTGCGAAGAACTGCAATTTCTTTACAGAGTGGGGAAAAAACCGTCTCAGTCCCCCAGGATCCCATTGCAGTCCGTAATTAGAGACAAAACTACTCGTTTGTAGTTACTTGGTTATTGCCTACACCCAGCAATCAAGCTCGGCCACCTTATGACCATAGGCTATACAGGCATGTTTCAGACCATAGTATATCAAGGGCCTTTTCGGCATAGGCTACAAAAGTAATAGATTTCATGCCAGTAAGACTATGAGATTGCCCTTCTGATACCACTTCCAGTTCTCATTTCCTACATGCAGCTTTCCAGCCACTGAGGTCCAAACGCAGCAGAGTAGAGGGCATTTCTCACTCAGAGCATTTTTTTCCTTCGAGTGAACTAGTGCTGTTTTTTAAAAGTCTGCCTTGTTTGGGAAATATTTAAGCCCCAGTGTTGCCTGTAAGTACTTTATCAGTGCAAAGGGAGAGCAAACCTTTACGGGCATATAAAGTGGATCTGTGGGCTCTTTTGTCTGTGGTGCTAACACTGTGCCTGGGATTGGGCTGCTTGTGAAACCAGGTGTAATTCATCCCCAAACTTCCGTCTGTTCAAAAGATATGAAAAATATGTGCTAAGGGGTTGGCGGCAGTGCCTGGTGGTGAAAGGCGTAGAATTCGGAGGAGCACAAAAGTCTGTTTTGATCCAGCACGCAGAGGTGCTGTGAAGAAGGCAGGTTATTCCCAGGGTGGAAAGTCCTTTATTTCCAGTACCGTAAGAGGTACGTCCTACCCTAAAATGTGAATTCTTGTGAGACAACAATGGTCTGTTTGTGTAAGGAGAGAAACAAGTATGAAGATCCAGGGAGTGAAGCCGTGTGCACCTCAGGATTTTACCTCTTAATTGCAAAGAGATCAGGATTTTATCCCAGCCCTGCAAATGCCATGTCTGGCAAGGCTGTATGTACCTCATATTCTCAGTGAAACAAATGAAGCTAACCGGGCAGGCTGGACCTGTATAAATGTGATTTCTCATTTTTAAATGGTGCAAAAGATAAGCCTATTCTCAGCTGCTGGTGACCCAGTGGTCTCAGGAACCAGCCACCCTGCCTTGCTGTTGTACTCAGCAGGACGGGTCTGGATGTGAACTGGAGCCCTGTTTCTCTAAGGCTGCCCACGCTGTGCCTGCGGCATGAGGCAGATGCTCCCAGGTTAGCAGCGACAACCAGCTACCGTAAGCCACGTAACTGCTTTGGTTTAAGCCAAGAGGCAGGGGCAATTAGCTGTAAAACACTAGGCAAATGCTACTCTTCTTCTGTGACTCTCTGTGCAGAGCCACTGTTGCCCTCAGAACTGAAGATGGGTTTCGTGGCTGTGCTTTTTGCACATACAAGACGGTCGCAGGCAAGGCAGGCTTTGTGCGACACAGTTGGCTGAGCAACGTTTGGAGAAAGTCGCATCATTTATCATGGAGGAAGTTGCGTCGTTTATCATTCGTGACCAGAAAGGGTTTAGATTCCGAGATCAGTGCACAGACAATGTCTAGAAATGGGACAGCATGTTTTGTCTAGTTTCTTGAGCCTGCTAATGTCAGGCGGTAGAAAGTTCAAGTCTAATATTACTGGCTGCGCTCTCCATTTTCAGCAGATGGGATATAGAGAAGGCTATGGGGAAAAGCACCAAAAAAAAAGGCAGCAAGAGTAATGTAATGAGGGAAGGAGAAGGTATGTTGTGTATTGAGGGAGGGAGATGAGCCTCCCATTTGGAGCAGAAACGTGTTGCAAAGTCAGTGTATTCACAGTGTGAAAATATCGCTGTTGTTACCTCATGTAGAGAGGCTGGTAACAGAGCATGAAGGAAGCTCTTTGATAAAACACCTACCTCATTTCTTAACTTCTCTGCTGTAATTCAGTGTTTAAAAGGCAGTGAATGTTCTCCCACCACGGATACTTCTTTAATGTCTGACATTTCTTTGGAGAGATACTCCAAGTCCTTTTGAAAATAAAAACAAACGTGTACAAATCCAACTTTTTCTCTAAAATGGTGTAAAGCTCTACCTGGAAAGAAATGGTTGATTAGGATGAAAGCAGAGTAGCATCAGACCAGTGACATGACAGTAACTGTTTTCTTCTGGTTTACTCCACTGGTCCCCACCCTCTCCAATGTGAGTTAAGGATTGTTACAGATTAACATATGCTAAATTTTTAGTTGTGGAACAGTGAATGATTTACTCTTCCGTTCTTCCGCTGACATCCTCTTATGTCACTGGTAGCAAGAGGTCACTGTTTAGCAAGAGGTATGTAGTTCGGGTAATCCCCAGGAAATCTGGGCATTGTTTACCAAAACCCACTTGTGCTTTGCCAAGGGACCTGTAGCATATCAGACTAGAAAAATGCTTCTTTCGGTGGCTGAGAGGAAAAAGCATGTGTGTGGATCTAAAAGTACATCCTTTCACGGTAAGTGCATGGAGTAATTGTCCAAGCCGTGGTGTTTTGCTTCCAGAAACAGGCGGGCAGTCAGGCCAGCTGCTCTCATGCATCTTACTCACAGGTCTGAAGACGGAGCTCTCAGAGCAGCACCTTACTTCTTACGGCTGATGACAGGTCTTACTGCTTTCCGACAGCAAACAAGCCTAAGAGGTAGCTCTGCTTTGCTTTTCTTTCCGCTGTTGTTTCATCCACGTGGATAAAATGTTGCATTTCAGTTTGTTCTTAACCTAATACTGCAAAGTTTGGGCTTTTTTTTGCCTTGTAAACTTCCCATTTAAGCAGTTTAGTGACTATAAATGTGTAATGATCTCTGTTAGCTTTGCAATCCACTCATATTAATGACTTTTCTTTTGTGCTACTTGGCACACAAGGTGAAACAAATGAAGAGCTGTATTAATTATTCATCAGCTGATTAATTTCTTTTGCTGTAACTGTGTTTCAGGTTTGTAGCTCTCTTTGCATAAACTAATTGATTTTAATAATAGTATTCCAAGTGGTTTTAATTAATAATTTAAATATAATTGTTTTGGGAAGTTCTTTAGCCTTGTTCTGGGCAGCTGGCACTGGAAAAAAAGAATTTGGCAATGATTTAACTTCAGAAATACGTAGTTAGTTTTCTGCACCTGTTATCGAATTAAATTAATAACTCAAAAGTGCAGGATTTTCTTTGGATGAAAGGCTAATCAAGTCCAAATCCAATTGTGTTCTAATCTAAAATTAAACACAAAAAAAAATGTGGAGTAGGGACAGGGAGTTTCCTAAGCCTTTCACACCTCAGCATGGCTGAGGAGGGGAAGGCAGGCGGAGGGAGAAGTTAGTGCCAAAGCAATCACATCTTTTATCTCAAGAACTATTTTCGGCAAGGTATGCTGATCTTATTTTCCATCCTCCCACGCTTTGGATAGGAGTTTCAGGGAAACTTTATTCTTCCTTTGCTGAGTATGGCTTTAACAGAGATTTTGATACCAGGGGACCACCGGCCGAAATTTCAGGCAGACTGGTGGGTTGGCTCACCGCAGAAGAAATGAAGGTATGTCAGTTCAGATGGGAAGCTGATTTACCATGAATTGTCAGAAAAATCTCTCTGCTTCCTACGCTACTGTGGCAGACTTTAACTGCTGTGTGTGGAGGGAAATCTTGCCTGTCAAGATAGTTTTCCAGTAGATGAGAGAGAGTAGGAACGCTGCAGCGTCACACACGAGTGGTCAAGCGGTGGCAGAGCTTTAGAGCCCAGGGAGCGAAGTGGAAGCTGGGTGAGACCAAATGCTCCCTCAGAGCGGAGCAGCCTCCGCTCCTCAGAGGTCCCGCGGTGGCTCACCCAGGTCACTGACAGCGTGCCGTGGTGAGGGTGAGGGTGAGGGTGAGGATGAGGATGAGGATGAGGCCTCCTGGTGTCACGGCTGCCCTGTCCGGCCTGCGCCGGGGCTGCTGCCCCCGACGGGGCATGAGGCACTTCTCAGCCTCTTGTGGAGCCAGTTTCGGCGGCTTTAATTACATCTGCGGTTTGGATCGCTTTGCTTGGCCATTAAAATCCATTCCACAAAGAGTAGTATTGAAACGAGCAAGGAATATTTGTGGCTGCTGTGGATTTCCTCCAGGCCTCCAGGAAGAGTAAATTGGTTACTGAAAACTTGACAGTTTGTCCCAAGAGCTTAACTCTTTCCTCTCTGCCCTTTCGGAGGCAAGGGACTTTAAAAGGAAATAATGTCCTCCATGCTTTTTTTACCCCTGCCCCCCTCCTCTTTACGGTAGGGCTGTAATTGCAAAACCAGCCAGGGGTGATTTGTTTGAAGAGGAAGTGTGGGAACTTCCTTTATAAATATTGCCTTTCCCTTCGTGTGGATCCAAACGCGGTTTCCTCCTCTGGCGGAAAAAAAGGTGCTTGAATGGAACAACAAGCACTTTTTCCTGTAGCTCGTGCCCCGTGTAAACATGAAAGAAAGAGATTTCATTTAAAAAAAAAAAAAAAATAAGAGCAGGCTGTTAGCCAGGGAAGGATTGAAGTGAGTTGGACCACAGGACGAGCTGGTTTTTGCCCAGCTGATCCCTGTCGATGCTGGAGGCTGTGAACGCAGGAATCCTCTGCCCGGGAGCACCAGGCGAGTTAAAGTCCCATGAAGGGGAGGTAAAATCAGTGTTTGCTGAGCCAGTGATTGCAGAACCCTCTGTGACTTGCTCTGCAAGATAGGGCAGTATCAGCCCAAGCTCAGCTCCCAGCGCTGTTCGGAATGGTTTCTTTTTGAAAAAAACAAACCAAACCCAGCATATCTTTCCTAGTGAGGTAGAAACAATAAGCCTGCACCCTTTCCCCAGTCTAGAAATACCTTTGAATTATTTGCAGAAGAGGGCTTCGCCCGCCAGAAGAGCAGCTACACCCCGGGAAGGGTCTGTGCTCCTCAGAGGCAGGCAGGTTAAGCTCACAGGGCAGGGAGAAAGTTTTAAGCTGATAGGGAAAGCTCTGCTGGAGTGTTATAGTTTTGGGGGTTTGGTTTTATTGCTGGGTTTTTGTGTGGTTTTGGGTTTGTTTGTTTTTTTATTTTTTAAATAGGGCACAGTATCAGAGTGTATGGGCTCCTTGGGCATGCAGGCGGCCAGCTGGCCTGGCTTTTGCTAACATAAATCGGTGCAGATGATGGGAATCAAGGCAGGGGGTCCAGTTCCCAGCTCTGAAGGATTCCAGCTTAGGAAGACAGCTCATGGAGGAAGCAAAGGGGGGGTAGAGGGGGAGCAGGCTGATTTCCTGAGAGGCACTGAAGACAAGAAGAGCCCTTCTGCCTGATTCGAAGGAGAGACGTGTTCTTATTGCTGATAATTAGGCAGAGTTGCCTTGTTCCTTCATTTTGATGGACAAATGAGACGTTCCTGATATTTAGGCTTGGATTGCTGTGATGCTTTTTGATCTAGCCAGCAAGAGACACAGCCAGACCAGTGTTGTATTAATGAGAAGGTTCTGATTTCTACACATTTATCAGTGGGGAAGATGAAATTTCACTCAAGCTTCAAGCTAGGCTTTGCAGTGATTGTGTTTTGCACTTTCAGAAACAAACAAACAAACAAAATTGCAGTGCTATGGGCTATCCTGGGAAGAATCTGTCACAATCAAAGGAGGCACCTGAAACTTAACCAACCCTTCTGTCTGAGCTTTGGCAAGGCTTGCCTGGCTCACTATGCCAGGAGTCCTCACAGCCTCTCATACTCTCGTCCAGAGGAACTGGTGTCCCAGTTCAAGATGAAAAAGGAGTTGAAAATGAACCTTGGGTGTTTTCTACTTTTTAAATAAAAATCAAAATTAAAGCTCTCAGCTTTCCACTCCAAATTGCTATCTCTGACTGTTCTTCCTGCCTTGCCTTCTCTGTTCAATGTCTTGCAAATGCATTTAAAGCCCCACAGTGTTCAGGAAAAGCTCTCCATTGTTTTATGCTTTTCCTCTTGTTTTCCACACCCTCCTTCGGTACTGTTTCTTTCTGTCACTTATTCTCTCTCATCCATGCTGCATTCCCTATTTAATTATCTTTTTTTCCTTTTTACATTCCTACACTTAGCATTTTTTCCTGTCCTTTTTCACACTCCCACTGTCATGCCTGCTCCTTTTTCCAATAAGGCAGGCTGCAGTTTTTAACTTAGGGAGTAAACCTTCAAGTTCTTGTGCAACTACTCCCACTGACTACGTGATGAGGAGACTGCAAAACTGGGCCGTAGCTTGGCAGTTGTATGGGGAAAAGCAGTGAAGCCAATTTTAAAGCAGTCTTAATTACCTTGGTGGTTTGGATCGCTTTGGTTGACTATTAAAATGCATATTTCTAAGGCGAGGTATGCACCAATGGCACTGTATAAATAATAAAGAATTTCAGGAGCTTGATATAAAAGACTTTATAGAGGTAATATATTACTTCCAGTCAAGAGAAATGGAGAGCACTTTAAAATCAGTTTTACTAGCACCCTGTGTTTACAAAAAACCCCTCTTTTTGTTTAACCTCCTGTGCAAGCCTGGGCATGTTTGAGGCTCCCAGGATCCAATTTCATGTAGTATCCTATTTCAAATCCAGGCCAGAGCAGGTCGATCGAAAATCAGCACTCTCAGAAATAAAACAGCCTCTGGAATGCCTTCAACGACATGAAGATGAAAGGGGGAGTCTAATGCAGCAGACACTGATTTTCTTTTTTCAGGTGGGAGGCTCTGAAGCAGTGTCTTTGGATGTCATGCAATTTACCTTGATTGAGCAGTAATAGTCGTAGGACAATTTTGGTGAATTTTTGTGTTCTTCATTTAGTAGTTAACAGCTGTGTTTTGTGAAGGAGGGGGATGTGGTGGTGGTGGCTGGTGTTGCAGGGGTAGTTATGAGCCAAAGCACCAGCTGTCGACTATTTTATGCTGAGTGCAGAGCTACCTGTAAGTCTGCATATGGCCAGAATAACACAAGATTCCTAATAATTCATGTCAGTGAAATAGTTACTGCTATTTTGAAATGATTGAGCTACTTCAGTACTTTTAAAGCTACTGGTGAATGCAAACTAGTCTCACTGATCTGTATTTATACTGGTTTTTGCAGTCAGCACAAACAGATGTCAGTCAGTCTTCTCCATTTTCCAGTATACCTCCCTATGCCTCTTTTCTTCCCTGGCC
>NW_009706480.1:120585-155599 GCF_000703405.1 Apaloderma vittatum | reverse complement strand
AAGGGGGGGGGGGGGGGGGGAGAGAGGGAGAAAAAAAAAAAGAAAAAAAAAGGATTATCTGAGAATTGAGAACAGAGGGAAACAGCAATGTCACAACTTTGAAGGAATAGGAAAGTGAAGGGAATACTGAACTTGTGAGCTTTGGGTAATTTTGAATTTTGAATAGGTTAAAAATTTGACTGTGCCAGTACTATGTTGAATTCCTGGAAAGCTAGGAGTAAACTTTATTCTGCAGTGATCTCTCTCCTGTCACCTGTGCTTGTGATGTGGGGAGCATCTTGCATTGCTGGGAGACCCCCGGGCTGCACCAGTAGGTCCCTTGCACAAAGGCAGCGTGTCGCCACGGCTGCGCTTGGCCCCATTTGCTGTCAGAGTAAGGAGGGAGGCTTCAGAGAAAAACCCAGTGTCCTCATATGCTGAAAAAGTGCAGCCTAAAGCCAGCCAGGAGAATAACAGTAAGCACAAAGAGTGAATTTATTTTATGCTCTGCCCCTTGGACAATAAAAGCTTGTCTGTTTGGGACCTTGAGCGAAGGTAGGTACACATCAAAACTGAGCAAGGCTGGGTAAGTACCTGGGCTCATCAGAGTGGAAGGGCGAGTGGTTTCTGGCTTTGCATAAGAGCTTGTTGTTGCTCTTGTAGCCTTTTGCCGTGTGAACGCAGCAAGGCACACATGCGCTTTTAGGACAGCAATTCCGACCTTGTGAAAACTCTCACTTCAGTGACCATAGAATTTTGCCTTTGGTCTGCACAGTAGCACATATTTGATAAACTACTTGATGATTAGCCTTCAGGTACAATATAAGTGGCAAGTGTTCACTTAATAGTTAGAGATTGGGTTCCTGCTTGCAGGCAGCTTTTATTACTTGAGGAGTTGTGTCAGTTAGAAATTAAAGATCTACCTCTGGTCTCCTGAAAGATATGGAGAAAGCAAAGTGCTTGATGGAAAGTCTGATAAGGCAACTGCTGAAAGTCCACGTGTGGTCATCATAAGAATTGAAAAACCCTGCTAAGCTACTAAAGAGAGGTTCCTTACCATCTCTATTCATGCACAGTATATCAGAGGAAAGACATTGATGAGTTTTTCATTAATTTCTGAATATTTTTTTAGCCAGAGGGCACAAAATTAAGATCCTATTCCATTATATTATGAGGATATTCACTTTAACAAATCAAACTCCAAACACAAGCAACTGGTATGCCTCTCTAGCCAAGAGTAAGAGACAGAAACACAGTTTCCATTGCCTTCTGAAAGAGCCTGCCTTATTCCTTTGGCTGTACTTCTTACAGAGAAGCTACTCGGTTTGATGAAGCACACCTACACCAGCATGTGTAAACCTGTACTGTGATATAAGTTACTTCTCAAAGAATTAATTTGGAAACAATTTGCCAAATTGTGTTTGAAGTCATGGGCATAGACTGTATGATTTTGAATTTATCATCTTAACTCCCTGAAAATAAATGCATGGAGATATCTCTTATGTGTATTGGTTCCACTAACACATAGAAAAATTCTGATCTCGTCTGACTTGCATGTGGTGTTGAGCTTGTCACGTAGACTAGCCATGGTTACAGCAGGCACACTTAAACTAAATACAACCTGGAGTTCATTTTTACATCTGTTTTGTGAAGTTTCATTTTCATGATGGAAAAGGTGTACAGCCATCACTGTGCTAAAAGTCCACCTCTTCTGTTTGCTATTTTAGCATTTACAGGTAACTAACAGTTAAAATTACTGTATAGCATGGCTTTAATGGTGTGAGTTTAGGACAATTGTGTTAATCTGCAACCAGCAAAACCATGGGTTTCACTCACCATCCCAAGTCTGTGCTAGTAAAATTCTTTGTATTACAGCTCACTATCAGGCATCATGTTTACACTTCATAGTTGAGGATCTTTCTAAAATAGCTTTCCCTGTAAAGGCTTAAAACTTATGGATATGATGTCTTGGTGTCCTTACTCTTGTGAACTTACCAAGCTAGTTACCACGTTAGAAAATGAAGAAGTGAGATTTAAGAGTTTCTCAAATAGTTTTTGAGAAACAGGGATTGTTTTCTCTTGCTCTGCATTGCATTTAATCCTCGTCCTGAGTGCCAGGCAGCTTGACACGTATGGTTCAGCATTCAGTGCTGGCCTAGCACCTTGCTGGTCAGAGAGGAGCCCTGTTGCCATATGAGAGTCACAATACAAAGAACAGTTTTGTCCAATATCAGTTCTAAAGTTTGATCAATGATGATCTGAAGAGGCTGGAAGAAGTGCTACTCACTGATGCTTGCTTTCATTCTTACGAGATGCTGGATCCCAACCTATTAGCAGCTCAGAGGGTGGCCTTCTTGCTAGTTGATGTTTGCAGTAAAATACTGTTTAAAGAACAGAATTTCTAGACTGGTCAGAAGGGACAGCAGAGAAGGAAGTGTCGTCAGTGTGTTTAATTCTGTAGCTAAGAAATCTCTCTGGAAATGTCTATAAAGAGATAAGATATTTAGCCACCGTAGACTGAAGTGAAGGATGTTCAGAAAGGGTAATGGAACAAAAATTATTGGGTTTCAGTTTGGGGTTATGCTGGTATTCATTCTTACAGTATATCTGTAGAATTCAGATTTTGGTCTGAAACTTTTAAATCTTAAGAAGAGAAAACTCCAGCACATGTGATTTTTCCTTTTTCTTTTTTTCTTTTTCAATTTTTTTCTTTCTTTTGTCCCGCAAACCACAGGAAGAGCAAAATGAAAGGGCTGAATGAAAGCAGTTCTTTTGAGCTATATCCAGCAATATTAAACACATTATTATTTTAGTATTCTATTAATTTTTGCAAAGGTTTGGTCAAGTTCTTTTCGTAGTGCGTAAAACTGAGGTCAAAAGCATGCAAGACTGACTGAAAACCAAAGCAAAAGAAGAGTTAAAGCAGTATCAGATTTAAGTGTATTAAAGGTAGAACCATGTTGAGCAGCTTCAAGACAACAAGGATTCTAAGCCCAAGGTAGCCAAGCAGAGGAACAGAAAGGAAATCAGTAATAAAACTCTGGAGTTCGTGTGCTAGAAATGAAGCAGGTGTCTCTGAGGTCAAGGAAGTGGAGAGAGCAGAATGGAGATGACCAAGAGCAATATAAGCTGGAGAGCTGAAGGTGAGGAAAGATACAGCATTGGCCAGATATTGGAGTGTAGTAACGTGATACAGAGTTAATTAAAGATGTAAATACACTGCAATGTTTGATGTCTTAAGCTAACATCTGATATCACCCTAAAGTTTTTAATAGTAAACTCTATATCCTGTTTCCATATGGACATTGTCTCAGTGTTGTAGTTTAGCCTTCCCAGCACTGAAACGTGCAGATCTGATTTCAAAATTAAGCTCAAAACAGCAGTACGTAGCGTTATCCTCCGTGCTCCAGCCTATCGAGTGCACCATGCTTGTTAGCTCAGCAGACAGACAGAAGTTCCATGGGTGTAGAAAAGCCTATATGAAAACTATCTGCTCCATATGTTACGTAGAGCTGAAGGCTCAAGGGAATAAGGTCTGTGTCTGGGAACCGGATAGTGCGACTTTCTATCCCTGACCCAGTGCCTGCCCTTTCTAACAAACAAGCAAAAACCTCCCTCACAGAAATGTGGTTTATGATCTTTTTTTAGCTCTGGAAGGAAAAAAAAAAGTAGGAAAAAACCCCCAATCGTTATATTCTTACTTGTATTTATGGCAGCGTCGGCTTTAGGCACCGCAGGAGAGCCGTGCTTTTTTCCTTCCAGCTTTCAGAAGCCACGATTCCCCCAACAGCCGCAGCACCAAGCCATTATCCACTCAAAAAATTTGCATTTGGACGCAACCAATCAGCCAGAGTTTATCATCTTTTTAAAATGATGGTATCTGAAACGTTTACCCTAAATACAAAGGTGCAGCTGCCTGATGAGGGAGAGGGTGCTTGCAGGATGGGGAGGTTGCTTATGGTTGTCCTGTTTCTGCTGGGTTGTTGACCTGTCCTGATGGTCTTAACTGCATGACACAATCATGGTGGTCTTTGTCCCTTCCTCCTAAAGGAGTATTTTGATTTGAAAGGCAGAAATTGTGTCATAGGAAAAGTTGGAGCAGTTAAGTGTGTTTGGATTGGGGTGGGACAGGATAAGGGCTAAATGTAGTCTAATGGCAACAGTCTCCCTTCTGTCCTTCTCCAGTTATGGAGGGGAGAGGGAGTATTCTCCAAAAAGCAGCTCAGGGAACATTGATTCATCCTTCTGAAGGTGGCAGGACCCTCTGTGTTAGGCCAGTGGAAGGAGAAAATCAACCTTGTTAAACTGAAGTTAGCTGGTGTGAGCATCCCACTACCCACTTGCTCTGTTTGTACTCATACTTTCTGTCAACTTTAAGGAACAAGCCCTCTAAGCTGTCTAAGTACGTTTAACTTCAAGTCCATCTGCAAGAACCCCCAGCTGTCAGAGGACCTGTGATAGCGATGTGTGTTGTAATTCCTTTAGTACAAGCAGTCCATTCTGTCTGACAAGCTGGCCAAACCAATACCAGGAAAGACCAGTTCTTCATGGTGCACCAGTATAAGATACTGAAAAAGAGCTGTTATGCTACGAACAGGAGGTAAAAAGGAGAAGTAAAACCAAACAAAATCGGGAAGCCTTGTGGCAGATGGCTCCACCTGTGTCCATCTAAACGTAGCCAAAGTAGTGTGCCATTTGAGTGAAGAAACCTGGAAAATCTGATGACTCAGTCTGAATAAATAGGGAGACAGTGAATGAGATTTCTGGCTTGTGTCCCAAGGCTCTTATGAAAAAGGCTTCCTATTTTTTAACAGAGAAAATTGAGTACAGTTTGGCACAGCTAATTACTCGCTACAGACTGAAATGCCTGGTTTACCCGTGTGAGACCTGATAGATTACGTGCCAGTTACCTGGAATACTTTTATTACAGGAGGTATAACTGGATGGGCACAACAGCCAGGGCTGAGAGCATTCAATGCCCTTTCCAGGCTCAGCCAAGTACCAATTTCCATGCAATTCAGTTGTTGCATCGGCAAAGTTGAGAAATGGACCAACTGTGCAAGACGTGCCTGTGTCACCATTCAGCAATGCTTACAAAAGTGGTCTAAAAGAGAGAGACAGCATGGATGTATAAAAGGAAAGTCCTCAGTGGGATGAAGTTGTGTTTCCTAACTGACGACCTCCATCTCCTTCCTTCTTGGTTGTTGGTGACAGTATCATGATCTTTCAGATTTCTTTGCACTTCCTTTTACTTTGTATTTCCTTTTCCTTTATATGCTTAAAATGCAACAAGACTTTTTCCTCTCTGTTGGTAAGACACAGAAAGAAACCTGCCCTTTCCCTTGATCCTGAAGTCTAGAATTTTTGTCTGTCTGTCTCTTGGTCTGGCTGTTTTGCTTACGCTCCCCTCCTACGACTTCCCTCAGTCCCAGTCCAAGCCTACACTCTCCAATTAGTCCATATTTTGGAGCTATGGTTGAAATATCTCATCGAGCTCTTCTCCCATGTCTCTCATCTCATTATTTTTCTGAGTATCTGTGTCCATCCTTTACCCGGTGAGGGTGCAGGTTCTCTCAAACAGCTTTTCCCTGGGAAGAGATGAATGTATGTAGTCTTAAAGAATGTGTTACCACAGCAACTAGATATGGGAAATGCAAACGACACTAAACCCTATCAAACATTTACAAAATAAACTCAGTTTAGTACTGGGCAGCCTCAAGCAACATGAAGGGAAAATACAAGCCCTGCTGTATTTTGTGTCTTACCTCCCTGGGGAGGTGGTTTTATGCAAGCCCTAAAGTCAAACTGAACTCAAATGAGGTGGCTTTGGAGAAAAGGTGGTGGATTTTGGCAGGTGTTGAGGTGTCTCTCCCCTGGGAGCTGCTGTGCGGTGAGCTTTTCGTGCATGCACTGGCATTCGCTTGTGAACTGTTTGAGTGGGCATCCTGTGCTTTGCTAAAAACTAACTAAGAAATAACTATGTGTGAGAAACAGGTTGGGGCATTCACTGCTCGCTATGTCTGTTGACTGGGATGTTTCATTGACGACAGTTGTCATATTCACATTCATGACGAACAATCTACGTGAACCCTTTTTTATCACTTTTTGGCATGCAGAGTGATGTTAAAGAGTATCAGATGGTGTTTTATCCTTCCCTAAAGGGACAGACACTGTTTCTCTTCCATTCTTAAATGTTTGATCGTGGGAGGTGCTGAGTACTGCCATTGATAAGAGTGTGTTCACGCTCTAGCTAGAGGAGTGCCAAATCATACAATACCCCATCTGTAATGCCAGGCATTCTTTCTGGTAATATATCAGTTGAGCTCTCAGTTCTTCACTAATTAGCTGTACATCTGTGAGCAGCTGTCCATCTGATTTATTATCTGAGCAGCTATTGAAATACAGAACATTGCCCCATTTAGCCTCCGGATTGAAAGTTATGGTGTGATAAAAGTTGTGTTTAAAATGTAATAAAGTTGAGTATATATAAACAAATTACAAGTTTATGGGGCACTACGGACGATCTTAAATCAATACTTTAAAGTTCATAAATTTACGGTGATTGAGCATAGCTTAATGCATATGAATATAATTTTCGTTGCTGCTTTCTTTTATTTAGTAAGAAGATTAAACACTGTCCTGGAAAATAACTTGATTGTAGTGAAGAAGACATAGCGGAAAAGTGAATGTGAGTATTTCACAGCATGTGTTAATTTTGTTTGCAAACCATTGACATTGGTGATATTATAAACCATGCTAAACTGGTAGCCTAATTTACTAAAAAGACCACTTTTAGTATGGCAAGAATGCTGGATCTAATCATTGGGCATATGTGTGCGAGGTATAAAATGTCTGCTACATGGTTTTCAGTGCAGATCTGTAGGCTATTTGTCCCTAAACGCTTTTAACAGAGCCATGTGCCATTAGCTATTTGTGTGCTTATGAACTGTTTGCAGAAAAAAATGTCAACATGAAGTTGTCACTAAGTGCCCTTAAAAGGAAGAAAAAAAAAATAAATGCCACTACCCCTGTGTAAGTACCCGTGGGGATCTTTAAATTCTGTAATGCAGACATATTTTCCATTTCCAGAGGAATTCAGTCTAGCTTGGAGTAATGCAATCAGTATGTAGTATTTTTCTGTATACTTGCCCCAAAGATGTGAGTTTATAGTAGAGGAAGATTGCACTGTGGATTGGCAATTCAATTTAGAGTGAAATACAGTGGCTGCAAGTTCCAGGCTAAGTGCATCATTGCTCACTTGAGGTCACTTTTTCAAACCTGGAGTCAATAGTTCTCTAACTATAAGAGCTTTGGTTCATTTTCTAGACCTTTTCAAAACTGTTACTTTGCTGGTGAATACCCCATTATTTTTCTTAAAGTAATTACTTTCCCCTGTGTTTCATAAGAATGTGACCTCCCTAACTGTGCGCATGCACATGTGTATGTGTACGTACATATCTGTGTGTGAAGCAAAGCCATATCTCTGCAAGTCATACCCCAGGAGGTTTTGAGTGGCTCTGGTGTGCAGGGCAGTGATAGTCACGAATTTCTGGCTGCTATGGATTCGTTTCAGTATTTTTTTGTATTACATTTTTCCCACGATCTCACCTTCCATTTCCCAGAGCCTGCCTGATGAGCTTGGAAGCAGTCAGCTAAGCCCTTCCAAGTGCTGGCTAAAGTAGAGAATTCATGACTTAGATGTCAAATAGGACGGTGGTCTTGTCTTAAATATCTAACAAGCTGGGACAGTTTTAATTTTAGCCTCTGGGCTGTTAAAAACTTGTCTTCTGAAATTACTAACTGACCAGTAGTACTGAAGTGGTGAGATACTGCAGCAACATTGCGAAATGCTGTCTGGTTTGTATGGAGCTGTCGAGTGATACAGAGTTGCTTGAAATGAAGGTCCTCGGATTTTACAATATTGCACCTAAGCAAAAAATGTGCTGACTAGGCTGTGCATTGACTGTCTATATTACTGGTATCTGGCCCAGTTTGAAACCTATATAGGTTTATAAGATATCAAATCAAATCCCTAAAACTTTCCAGTGTGTACTGAGCAAAACAAAACAGAGTTTGAAGGGATTTACTGGGACCAGTCACTTCAGTTGCTTCAGGGTCCTAAAAGTACATCGTGAGTGACCTTCTTGAGACCTGTGGTATTTCTTGAACAATTCCACATTTGTGTGACAAGTTTGTACATGTAAAAGTTTTTCTTGAGTTACTTTCACATTATTCTCACCAACTCGATTTTCAAGTTTTTCTCCTGGCAAACTTGGGAAGAGAGACTGTTATCTTCAGTCCTTGTATTTTGTGAAATAAGCAGAGTTATTTATTTCTTGTTTGTTAATAGTTCTTTAAGTGTTTGTTTAGCAGGACAGCAGAATTTAGATATGGGTTGAATTATAAAAGATATCTGCCCAGTTAAAGGAAAGAGGAGGTGGAGGGAGGGGATTCCCCTTTAAAAATATAGGGAAAGGCTAGGAAAAATGTAAACTAGACTAGGTGGGATGAGAAGCTGCTAATTATGTAACATTATACTGATAGTACATCAAAATAATCTTGAGGTGGTGACTGCAAGAAGGGAGTGTGTAGCATAGGGAATCAGGAGCAGGCACTGTCAAGTAGAGCACAGGCAGGAAAGTGGATGGGGGAGCGTTAAGGAAGAACACTCAGCCCTAATTAGATACCAAAATTAAGTTCCCACTGCACGTCTTGTAATCTGAGATCCTTGAAACAGGTTCTTAATGTAGCATTGAGTGTTTTATTCACTGTTCTCACCAGTATTTCTTATGTAAAGTGTGTGCACTGTCACTGTAAATAGCCTGGTTCAAACAGCCTTGTGAAGGGTGAGGACCAAGTTGATGTCGCTAAGCTTGGCTTGCTGGTAGTCAGGTTCTTTAGGGAAGACCTACAAAGATGCTTTTTGGAGTTCTAGGTTTATAAAGTAGTTGCTCAGAAAGAATGCCCATCCCCAAAATGTCCACCTTAGTTTCAGGATCCAGCTGGGTATTGTAAAATTAATTGCTCTTTGTAAGAACTTGGCTCCTATATTGTGAATGTTATAAATAATTCTCAGCAGCATTTGGATAGCATGGTAAATAAGGCATAGAGCCACAGTGGATAATGAGGAGAAAAATAAACACTGAAGAGTTGCTAGTTCATTAAGTAATATCTATGCTGTGCATTAAATGAGGCAGGGGAACCGGGGGGAAGTCTCCCATAAAAATAGACTAGTGTGAAGGATTTGCATAAGGAACTTTAATTCTGATGTTTTCTAGATATGACAGTTAATCAGACTTGAGTCCCCAGAATCACCTCAAAGATTTATCTTTAAATCCATAGGACTTAAGTCACTGAAACGTCAGGTAACATTTGTTCAGTATCTTCTGCATATCTTAAGCAGTGGGCAAGAATGAGATGTGAGATTTGCAAATTGTTCTCACAGAACTGTTGTCGTCACCTTGAGACCCTAAAGGGGGGACTACACAGCAGTTGCAGCTATTTTCGTGCATGTACTTTCTGGCATCTTTTCCAGTACCCATGCCCCATCTTTTTCTTTCCCTTTGGCTCTGTCTTCCCTGTGTTTCCTGGCTGACGGTAAGGAAAATGCTAGGGCTCCAGGGGAGATGCTCCCTCTGCACTACCAGCACGAGTAGCCTGTGACACCAGGTCAGGCTGTAACCAGCAGCAGCAACCACAGGAAAGCCCTGCATAATGATCTCTCTGGGGCGTGCAAGAGCAGCTGATTTGGAGACTTAGGCTGCAGTTTCCCTTATGCTATCAAGTATTACCTTGTATTTCCCTTTAATCTGGTTTTATATTCACTGGGCCACATAAAGGCCAAATGTCATGCCTTTGATGCTAGATCTGAGTCGCATGAGTGCCCACAGTGAAAGTTCTGCCCTTACTATCAAGCGTGGAGTAGCTGGGAGGGATCTGGCTCCACAGGCAAGCAAGCCGTGGTTCTCCATCTTTCTCTGGCAGCAGCCTACATGGGTGTCATGTCTAACAGAAACATTACAGAGCTTTGGACATATTTCACATCACTGGCTACAGATGAAACCATAATAGTGGTTTACTCTCCCTCTCTGGAGAAGAGAGTTACCAGAAGACACAGTACTTGTGTATCTGCAACATGCGATGAACTTCCCATGCCTCACTTTGAGGCTTACCTTGTAAAAAATACTAGTAGGTTAGTTATAAAAAGGTGGTTTATTGGAGGGTGAGGGGATCCTTTCTCCCTGCATTCAGTAGCATTTGACCTAAGTCTACAGGTACGGCTACAAGATCCACAGGAGAGAATATTCTTGCGACAAAACATAGCTTTTTATTTAGTGGTATCCATTCGTCTTCCTTGAAACATAGATCTGTTATGTCAGTCTTTCTTTCTCATATTTCTCTGAAATAAGCTCCTGGGCAATATGTAGAAAAACAAGCAGTATCTTCTTTACCATTTTAGGAGGGGAAAGGAGACAAATTCAACTTCAAAATACTAGCTGTTTTAAATGCAAAATGATCCTTCCTTAATTAATACTTGGCAAAGAATTTTAAAGATCAAAGTGTCAATATTAGCTAATTCTCATGACACACCTGTCAGGTAAGTAAAAATTATATCCATTTATAGCCCAGGAAGCTGAAATACTGTCTAACATCAGCATTTTCACAGTTGCTACATAGTTAATTTACTGAAATAACTAGTCTAATTCTCATAGGTTCTGCATATTCTTAGTAGTCCTAAATTACACTGGGAGCCTGAGAATATTCATGCTTTTGAAACCGAGTGCAAGTGTTTTGGTACAGAAACGTGGGTATGGCAGCTGAACCTGAGGCATCCACACTTAAGGCTTTTTCCAGACTTAAGCATCCCTAAAAAGTCTGTAGCTGGAACTTGCATGCTCTCAGTTCCCAGGCTGGATTCGGGCTCCTGCACTGCCCAGCTCTCGTAGCTTAAGGCAAAGGGTTGTTTCTCAGTGGAGCTGCAAAAGGTATGAGGTATACACAGGCTTGGGATAGTCAGGCTTTAGAGATTTTTTTTTTTTTGCAGGAAAGTGTGCATAGAAGGAATGTTTAGAGTGGGAGAGGGTGCTTGAAGCCAGAAGAAAAATAGTGTGTGATGGCAGTTAATTTTTCTACGTCCTGCTGTTGTTTCCATTAGTGATGCAGGTAACCTTGTTATTTCTGTCATGGCTCTTTCTCCTTTTGTTACAGCGTCAGCAGAGTGGTATAATTGGGCTGGAGGACAAATTTATTGCCGCCCTGTTGAGCAACAGGTGAAAAGTGGAGGGGATTTTGAACAAGTGCTGTCTTCCCTTCAGTGTGCAGTGCAACTTGTTCCCAGGTTAGAGCAGTGGTGGTGTTCAAGTGCCTTGCTTTGTCTGTGCAAACAGGTTTTGTAACCCATTTGCTCCATTTGGTGTGGCAGTGCCCAGCCTTGAGCACGGCACAAACTTAAGGATGGTGTCGCTCCGTCACAGTCTGTTGCCCCTCTTGCAGGAGTGGGTGGGAATGGACAAAGTCCAGCCAAAGGCCACTGATGGGTTGGCACTGAAAGGAGGGAGAAGCTCAGGCTGGCAAAAGGGGTCTCAAGGGACTGAAGAGCCTGGAGCAGGCATGCACAGCTGATTTAGGAGCTGGAGTTGTTTGACTTTCAAATTCAAGGGACTTGTTTGCTGTCTCAGTCCTGCTCAAAGTGAATAAGCTAATAACAAAGCCCAAAACAGGAGGAGTGAAGGATTAAAAACAGAAAATGAAGACTCATCCTTCCTTCTCCCCCCTCCCTAGTTTCAGTCCCCACCAAACCATTTTACCTCACCAAAGCCCTGGTGGCTTTTCGTTTATAAATAATCATGTGTTTGAAATGTTAAAATGTGTAGGCAGGGATTAAAGGATATGTGATGCTGCAGCATTAAACCAGTGCAGTCCTCTGCAAGGGAATTGTGAAGGAAAATTAAAACTTAGTTATTTTTGGCAAGGGCTGCTGCATCCTGGGGAGATCAAGAGAAATCAAAAAAGCAGTTTACCCAAGCCAGGCAAAACTGGGTAGAAAAGCTGGGTACAGTAAAATAGGGCTTCACATCAGATCTTTCTCCTGCTAAAGCTGAATTTGAAGCTTTGGGCTTATCTCAGTTTTGAGAAGATGCAAGGACAAGGTTCATTGAGAAATTTCTTTCAAAGGTACCATCCTGAACTGTCCTTCTTTTCTTCCTGTAAAGGCTGGTAAATACAACTGCTTGGTCATCTCCCATGTTGTGACAGGTTTCTTCCTTCTAATCCAGTGTGGGACAAGAGAGGTTCATGGATGCCCGTAACACTCTCAACTCAGTGGGTCAGCCCACAGGATTTTACAAAACAGGCAGGTTGTGATATGATGCCTATTTGGGATATTATTCTGTATTCTCACAGAACTGAGAACACTGGCACCAAGTTTCTTGTTGTGTCTGGCAACAAAAATAGAGAATTGTCCCTGCTTAGAAGAAAAAACACATTAGAGGCTTAGAGAGAACTGTTGCAAATCAGTTGTCAACATTGACTCTAGCATTGATTTTGGAGTTCGAATATGATTTTTAGTGTCGTTCTCGGATGCTACATTAGCTTTGTCTCCATAAATCTTTGATTCCTGGCCAAAGTGAGCCTTTTCACGGAACTGCTAATGTTGGAGTCAGTGAAATCAGCTTCCTCATCCGCTTTCTTCTTAATTTTAGGTGCGTGAATGATGCCAGGGTGAACAATACCAGGGTGAACAGGCACAGATAAGGGTGCTGTTCTGTTGCTTTTCTTGCTCATGATCTTGCTGCTGTCTGCTTGTTGGTACAGATGAAGCCTCTGAATGCTATGCCTGTAGTAACTGTAAAATTAGTAATAAACAAACAATTTTGGAAAGCCCCACTCGTTTGAGGTCTAGTTTTTGACATGCACTCCAAGCCTAGAGAAACCAGGGAGTAGGGCTTTGCGGGGGTTCTCCTTGGGAGAGGCAGGGGAGTGCCACCTCCATCACCTCAGCTGCCCCAGAGCTCCCTTCTGCCGCACAGGCTGGTGTAGTGGCTGCCTCTGCTCCCAGCTCACTGTATGGGGTTTTCACTCTGCATTTCAGACCAGAGCTTCTGCAAAAGCAAATCCGAAGCCTTTGTACCACTGATCCCCTTGGGTTTTGTGCTAAAACAGCTTGGCTGCAGGGGTGTGTACAGGTGTCTGTTCCTCAGGGATCCACCACTGTTTAACATCTTTGTCATTGACATGGACAGTGGGATCAAGTGAACCCTAAGCAAGCCTGCTGATGAAATCAAGCTGTGTGGTGCAGGCGACATGCCAGGAGGAAGGGGAATCATCCAGAGGGACCTTGACAAGCCTGAGTGGTGGGCCCATGTGAACTTCATTAAGTTCAACGCCATCCTGGGGTGTATTAGAAGGGGAGTAGCTAGTAGGTCGAGAGAGGTCCTTCCCCCCCTCTACTCTGCCCTGGTGAGGCCACATCTGGAATATTGTGTCCAGTTCTGGGCCCCTCAGCTCAAGAGAGACAGGGAACTGCTTGAGAGAGTCCAGCACAGAGCCACAGAGATGATGAAGGGAGTGGAACATCTCCCTTAGGAGGAGAGGCTGAAGGAGATGGGTCTCTTTAGCTTGGAGGAGAGGAGGCTGAGGGGTGATCTCATAGATGTTTATAAATATGTCAAGAGGGAGTGTCAGGAGGACGGAGCCAGGCTCTTTTCAGTGATGTCCAATGACTGGACAAGGGGCAACGGATACAAGCTGGAACATAGGAGGTTCCAAAAAAAGTTAGAAAAAACTTTTTCACTGTGAGGGTGACAGAGCCCTGGCACAGGCTGCCCAGGGAGGTTGTGGAGTCTCCTTCTCTGGAGACATTCAAAACCCACCTGGACGTGTTCCTGTGTGACCTACTGTAGGTGATCCTGCTCTGGCAGGAGGGCTGGACTAGGTGATCTTTTGAGGTCCCTTCCAACTTCTAACATTCTGTGATTCTGTAAAGTGCAAGATCCTGCACCTGGGTTGGACTTGGGAGTGCTGTGGAAGAAAAACTGAGTATGAGTCAGCAATGTGCACAACTGGCCCAGAAGGCAAATTGCATCCTGGGCTGCATCAGAAGAAGCGTGGCCAGCAGTCAAGGAGGTGATTCTAACCCTCTGCTCTGGTGAAACCTCACATGTAGTACTGTGTCCAGCTCTGGAGTCCTCAGTACAGGAATGTTGGAGTGAGTCCAGAGGAGTACCACAAAAGTTATCAGTAAGGGTAGAACACCTCTCCTATGAGGACTGAGAGAATTGGGGTTGTTCAGCCTGGAGAAGAGAAGGCTCCAGGGAGACCATATAGTGGTGCTCCAGTACCTGAAGGGGGCCTATAAGACATAGAGAGAGACTTTTCCCACAGCCTGTAGGGTCAGGATGAGGGGTTACAGTTTTAAAGCGAGAGAGAGCGGGTTTAGATTGAACATGTGAATAAATTCTTTTTCAGTGAGAGTAGTGAGATACTGAAACAGATTGCCCAGAGGAGCTGTGGAAACCCCCTCTTTGAAAGTATTCAAGGCCAGGTTGGACAGGACTTTGGACAACCTGGTCTAGTGGGAGATGTCCCTGCCCATGGCAGGGGAGTTGGAACTAGGTGATCTTTAACATCCCTTCCAACCCAAACCATTCTATGAGTCTATGATTTTTTTGACTTTTGCTCCGTTCCTGCCCTGCATCCCCTTGCTTTATGATAGCAACGATGTTCAAGCAATTGGCTTAGTTGAACTGGTGTGTTGCTTTGCTAAATGGAAATGGTTTGCATACACATGTCAATGTGTATGAAATACACCACCTCCACTGCTCTTAACCTTTGCTGTTACTGTTGTGCTAGTAAACATGAAAAAATGCCCTGTGCTCTCAGGGTGTTATTTTTTCACTGCTGTTTATGTGATTCTCTTTATAAGCCCAGCTTGTGTTCTCGTTTTGTTTTTCTCCCTACTTTAGCACCTTTAAATATATTAGTTGAGAAAAATCTCTGTAATAGTCTTTAGGTCAATTAATGTTATGTTTAATTAGAGGATTTAACAAGGATAAAAGTGAGAATTAAATGCCTGTCTACTTAATAATTTCTAGGACTAAATTCAAGGCAAGCCTCAACCTTATTTGATTGAGTTAGTGCGGTATGTGTAAAAGACATTATCTCTAAAAATTGCTGTTCCTTTGGACAGCTAGACAATATTCTGGTGTTCTCTTACTTCAGCAGTTAATTTGATCAAGCACAATGTCATGAAGTAATGTCAAGATGTAAAAATACCTAGTTTTAGGTACAAAATTTCTCACTGTCTGGCAGTAAGCCAGTGAGTTTGTAAACAGAAGTCTTCCAGGGATACAAAAAATACAGTCTTGTTTATGTTTGCTGATTTTCATTGAAATTGCATCAGTTTAATTTGTGACTGGTTAAATGAATTGTATTAAATTACAGTTCCTGGGAACTTCTGAGTTTGCGAAACATTGCAACTCTTGTGTTTATACACAGCTAGTATTTTCTTTTAAGTGCATCTGGAAATTTCCAGACAAATGAAGGGACCTGCCACAGTTTTCTTCAAAAGTAGTTTTCAAAGCATGTTTTTTACAGCTGTTTTTTTTCTTTTTTCTTTTTCTTTTTTTTTTAACCCAGAGGAAGAGTGATGGTGCTGGTTGCACTAAGGAGGTGGAAGGTGTGTGTTGCTTTGAGAGGTCTGACTGGTTATTTTTCACATATAAACACTGAGCTTTGCTTAACTTTATTGTTAAAAAGGTAATATTTTTCCCCTCCTGTGGAAATGATGACTTCACAAATCACGGTACCTGTTATGGGCAATATTACGGGGATTTACGCTCTGACACCCTCTTCTTGCCTTCATTTCTTGAGGTGTGTTCTGCTGAGATCCTCTTCCTGCATGTCAGAGCAGTCCTAAGGACAGGGGATGGCGGGGAGCCCACACTAAGAACAGAAAGCTGGGTCACAGTTTCGACTTTGGCATCCTCTGCATCAGTTCCACATCCAGAAGGCTCCACCGTAGGTTACTGGCCACTTGGCTCTTCAGGGTACTCACAGAGGCGGAGGGGAGGAAGGGTCCCCAGTACAGTTTCTGTTGTAACAAGCAGAAATATGCAGAACAGCTGGTGTCAGGGGTGGTAGATTCCTGAAGCCGTTTAGCACTTCTTACAGCCAGCATCTTTGGAAAGTATGAGCTATATCATTCCGTACAGTAGAAACTGGACTAGTTTGATCTCTGCTCTGCAGTGGCATTGATTGCCAGTGCTTCATCAGCAGTATCCAGAAGTGGAGTGACTGTGGAGAGCTCTGCTGGTGGCAAAGCCAAGGAGATCCTGTTCAACGGCCAGGATGGTGCTAGGAAGGGAAGGGGGAGGCGATCAGTAACACAGGGATGAGCTGATTCATTGCATTCCCAGGTTTTTCATACCCTTGGGTGAGCTCTGGGCAACCTGGTCTAGTGGGGGATGTCCCTACCCATGGCAGGGGGGTTGGAACTAGATCAACTTTACAGTGCCTTCCAACCCTGACAATTCTATGATTCTAACATCAGGCCATCCATCTGCATGTGAATTCTTCAGCTGGCTGAGTTGAAAGATATATTGGATAGTGTTTGTTTATAGCTGTCCAAGATGCAGGATATGGATTTTATCTGGCATCTAAATATTTGTGGTGCTTCCCTGGATTTGCTTTGCAGGATATGTGTGCTTCCTTCTTGAGCTGCGCCACATGGGAGCATTCTACCTGTCTGCATGATTGCAGATGTTGCCTAAAGGAGATCTATGCAAAGAAGTTATCTCTCCTAAGGGAGGTATATGTGAGCTAAGCTTTTTCAGCTGGGGGGCAAGCTATGCTGAGCAAAATTGTTCTTTGAAATTATGTCTTTGAAGTATATATAGGACCAGGAGGAAAAGAACAAGTAAATGACGTAGACAGGGAACAGAAACAAAAAACTAAAGAAAGGAAAATGTTCCCAATACATCTATTTTGCACAACTTGAGTAAAATAGAATACGCTAACATTATTGTAAGCAAATGCGGTACCCTGAAAATAGTCATCTTTATACAAAAGCAGGCATTTATTCTCTCAAAGAAGAATAAACAGAGGTAACATCCTCCCTCAGCAATCCTGTCTGTTGTCTTTGATAATGTGAAAGGCAGTGTTTCCTTCTCCAGTTGTAGGAAACCCGCTGGAAGTGTTTTACTTAAGTTGTGTCAGGACGTTTGTTCAGTCACTTTACTGAGTACCAGTCCACGCTGTTCCTGAACAAGGTAGATTGGTTCTTCCATCTTCCCTAGCTTCATGTCCACTTCTGTGGGTGGTGTAAGTATGGGTGCAACCAAACCTCAACCCTAAACAAGAGCTGAAAACTGACGTGGTCAAGGGGCTGATAAATGGTAGTTCCCGCTCCATGAGTGTCTTCTCAGCAGCTCTTGCATGCCAGTAACAGCCCACAGCAGGAACTATCCTTTCAGAGCAAGGGACTGCTGCACTTAGAGGCAACATAGATTCTCTCTAGTGATGAACCAGGTATCAACTGTTCTGCCCAGATGTTAGACAAAGGGTAACAGTTACCCAAGATCTTCCGTTGAAATGAATGGCAGGCCAACCTGTGGAGAGAAGGGCAAGCTGCTTGCTGTCAGATTCACTAGATAAAACTGAAACTCTGACCTTGTGAGACAGTGGAGGAAAACGGTGTCCCAAGTGGAGTATTAGGCATGCTGTGATCTTCCTTATACGTCTGTTAAGCAGCTGACAGGAGCCTTGCTTGTGACTCCAATTGCTGAATAACTGGGGAGAGAAAAGGGAAGGGGGGGGGGCTCTCATTTGATGTTTTGTGACACATGGTTTTGAGGCAAGCATTTCTGCAATGATGTTTCTCGTCTTGTTCTGCCAACTCCTTTACTGAAGTTGAACTACGTTTACTGTCTTTGGCATTAATCTAATACATCAAACGTTCTTGGGTAAGGTAAATATCTGACAGCCCCTGTGTGGTTAATTCATCCCCATGCTTTAAAGATTTGCAGTATCCTTGTAAAATATTGTCATACAAGTAGTAGGTGGTAAAGTACCTGCTGTTACAGTAAGGAAAGTAGAGCCTTTTAAGTAAATTCCCTAAGCAGATGCACATTATAGTGTACAACTGTGTTTTCTGGAAGTGGTTGGAATTGTACTAGGGTCTCAATTTTCCATTTACCAGCCTTGGAAAAGGCATAAGCATCTAAAAGGCAGAAATTAGTACAAACTGGTCTCATAAGTGCAAATTTTATTAAAACTCTTGTCTGTCAGAGTGTGAGCGATGTTGATAAATTAGATTACCAAATGATTTTGTTCACGACATGTTTGCTTTCATTATGGGTGAAATATGCAGAATAATATCTAAGTAAAGACTAAGGTAAGCTGTTAAACGCTGCTTCCAGGAGTAATCAGACATTTTCTGGCTTGTGCTTTTGATTTGAAGACTGTCTGTCAGTCTTCATCTTTATTCGTGGTAAATAAAACCTCTTCCCTGAAGGGATCAAGGTATGAGTGCATAAGAACCATAATATTATGCCTACTGCAATCAGTGATTTTATAGGGATCTCCTTAAAGTTCAAGTCCTTTCCCTGCAATTGAACAGGAATACCAGGGTATGCTGGAAATAAATCAGTCACTGTTAAAGGGGATCAAGAAAGCTTAAAATACAAGGAGGCTGCTCAAGGTGGGTGTCAGTGCCCTTTGGGAGAGAAGGAGCTAAGGATAAAATAATAAATACTGGAGATTGTGGTTGGGGCTCTCCTTCAGCCTCTCCTCCAGCCAGCAGTTGTTGCTCCTGTGCTAGTTTGAACACCAGGGAAGTGACAGCCTGAGGAAGCAGAGAGTTCTCTCACTGAGTGGATAGCGAAGAGTCTATCTGAGAGGCCCGAGTGAGGAGAAGCACTTTTACTGAGTAAACTCTTGTGCATTGTACAAATGGATACTCAAGCAATTTAATTTACATGACCCTTTTTGTGGGCCTGTGAGAACATGAATATGCTGAAGAAACCAAAGCTCTATGAGCATCCTCTCAGCAGGTGACCTTCTGTGGGGATGGGCATCAGACACTAGTCCAAAAGCAGCAGGTAAAGCGCTGCCGATGGTCATAAAGCCACAGACTGCACACTGAGTTTTGTGAGCAGGGAAGGAGCAAGGCTCTGAAGTGGTTTGTGTTGTACCAGCCTAGAAATGTCTGGTAAAATTTAAAGCAGATGTGATTGAAAAGCTCCACACTTACTCGGGAGGAGGCAGCTTTTCAAGACGTAATTATTTACATGAAGATCTAATAGATGATGATGTGGAGAGGACTAATGAAGTCTATTGCAACAGTACTAAGAAGCCCGGGTAGGAACAAAAAGAATGTCATATATTTTGGAAAAAAGAAACTACCATAACCAAGTGGCTGAGCAAGTTATGTGGGATTAACTGATCTCAGAGCTCTTTTAGGTACAAAAGGGCCTGGCAGTGTCTGACAATAAGCTCCAACTGAAACATGCTGCCTAATGGCAAAACATTGATTGACTCTCATTTACTGTTATTTCTGGACTGCAGCGTATTTGACATGGCCCAGATTTTGAATTTTTGTGGCTCTTCTTGCTGGTTTATTTCTGTGTCTATGGCCACTATAACATGTTGCTTTTGCAGAGTAGGAGCAAAGGCACCACACGACAGGTTTTGCTGTATATTAAGATCATATGTCTCTTGACAGAGCATTGCTTTCACATTCACACAAATGTAGGTCCTCTTTGTTGAGAGTCCAGTAAAAGACTATAACTGCCATAGGGGCCAACAGATGTTGGAAACTGTTTGGTGACAATTTAAATTGCTCAAATACTTAAGAGTTAATATAATAACTCTTTTTATCGAATAGGGAAATCTAGTTTTCTAAAACGTAAATGCCAGGTTTTGGTTATCCAGTGATCTGTTGCTTCTCTACAGTGTTACATTATTAAAGGCATCTCTGTCTTTTTATCTGCTTAGATATTCCTTGTCCTCTGTCCTTACTGCAAAAATCCTCAGAGGCTGAGGATCTTACCCCGTGCCAAGCAGTGATCCACAAGCTGAGACAGGGCTAGAAATTCTTGGGTTTACTCCATAGACCATCCTGGTTTAGAGTTGAGACTGTGAAGACTGCACTTCTTTCCTACAGACCATTCGGTTCTAAAAATAACCATTTTCTGAAAACTTCTGTATGAAAGTGTGTATATGTGCTTATTACATGTAATTTCCCTGTTGCTTTTGCTTGGGTGACATTTCTTTGCCCTGCTTTGATTCCCTCTGGATTTTGAGCTGAGCTCTCAGGGGATGGGTATGCTGGAGATCGTCATGGCAACACCCCGAAAAATGCACACTGCAGGCGCCAGGCTTTGCTGCCGTTATCCCTGCAAGAGCTCTGATGATCTGTGGACTTGGGGACTTATTTGGGAGCTGCGAGAGTAAAAGAGTCAGTGGCTGAGAACGAGGAGTACCGTGCCTATTAAAAACATTTCCTATGTAAATTGAGGGACTCTGGGTGTTGTTCACCGATGTACAGCACTGGCATCCAGCATTTTCGCAGCTTACCGCTGAGATTTCCCTTTGCAGACTGGAAACCCTCTTTCTTTTTTTTCCGCGTAATTCTAATATTAGTCTCTTATGTCTTAGCTCTCCCCATTTTCACTCAAGACTACTGTGGGAGCCATTACAAAGGCAAAGTTGTTATCCTGGTAAAAGCTTAAAGATGGTTGATGATAAAACATGTCATAAAGATTACGATGTAGAGTTTAAAAGAGGTGAGTGCTCCTATCCGTGCTGTTCCCAAATCCTTTTTCAGGAGAAAAAGAAAATATTCAAGGAAGAATTATTTTATAGATGGGAGTTTCACGGCAGTGGCTGGAAGAAAATGGGTTGTTTCTAGCAGCAGGAAATAATGGAAACTGGATAAAAGTATATTGCCTTCTGAGACAAGAATTAGGGGCTCTAGACTGTATTTTGACAGGGGAAGTATGACATTAGAGTTTTGGTTTATATTACTGAAATAAGAAGTACAGTATATTCCAGTACATTGAGGCGGTGGTTGAGGGTTTTCTGTCTTTCTTCATTATTTTTTTAAAATGCTTTCTCAGCCCACCAGCCGTAAGGCTAGGCCACCAGAAGGACGTGGGCTTGTAATGCTCAGAGCAGTGACTAATTCAAGTGTGATCAGCAGGTCTGAATCAGGTGCCTCCACTTCCAGTTACTGCATGGGGAGTGCCAAGCCCAAGAGAGCAAAATTCATGAAAATGCAGGGTGCAAAGTAGGGATGCCCAAAATAGTTAGCAAGGAATGCTTAGGAGAAAAATGTATTTGAAACCTTCTTTTCCAGGGATTTTCCCAGTCCCATTTGGGGATTCATAGGGGTTAATACCCACGTTAAGCCGAGGGGAGCTCAGATTCCCACTCTGAAAATGTTCCAGCGTGTTCTGAAAATGGGTTACACGTTTTGCATTCATCACTGGGTAAAATGCACAAGCTGGTCCTGCGCCAGGAGCCCAGCTTACCCACGCAACTCAGTGCCCTAGAAGTCAGGTTTCCTTCAATCTGTTCCTGTAAATGTGGAAGCATTTCTTGTACAGCCCTGGATCAAGGAGTCCTGCTTCGGGCAAAGGCATCTGGTAGCAAAGCATCAGAGAGATGGGTGCAGATGCACTCAACAGCCTGACATGAGATTTCCCAATTCCTAAAAAAAAAAGCACTCTTGCTACAAAGCCACTGTACAAACACGGCAGCACTAGCTGCATGCTCCCATCCTCCACTCCCTCCAGCCAAGGGCTCATGTTTCTTCTTAAATGTAGGTGGCTCTGGCATCTCGGTTCAGAGATTCCCACTGCTGTGTTTAACGGCTCGAAATCTGGATTGAACTTCTGCTGGAGATAAGTATAATAATGTTTAGTCTGAGGTTCCGAGACAGGCTGGAGCACGAGAAAAAGAGCAGAGCCACTGAGTACTGACAAGGTGAAGGTAGTTGAACTTCTGCAGAATCTAGAATTTGGGGGAAAAATACAGAAAGCTAATGGTATGCATAGTTAGGAATTACGAGAACAGCACTGTGGTATGACAAATAAACCTTAGGAATGCTACTTTCATTGTTTGTCATTACAGGGCTAAGAATGGTTTATTTCAACATGTAATCATTAACAGGGAATAAATTGGCCAATTTCCTTCAAAGGTCAATTAACTAAAGAAACTCACACATGCCTTTTTGAAAGAAACAGTAAATTATAAGTGACACCATGTATATTAACCCATTTATAGAGAGCAGAACTTCAGCAGATCAAGAGGTGTTGAAACATTCCTGTAAATGCTGACCAAAGAGTCCAGTACTCTTTAAGAGACTGACTGAAGAGAAACAAAGTTCATGGGTTATTTTAATTTCCTATTTGTCTTTATAAAGGTCATATTTTAAAAACAGGACTCAAAAAGCATATTTGTGCATTGTGGAAGAATCTCTTTCTCAAGATTTCATTGAGATAAGGCTTTTTAAAACTTAATGTATAAAAAAATACTTATCGGTGCCAATGTGGTCCTAGGCAACCCATGAACTCCAAATGCAGTTGACATGGATGCCGTAAGTCAAAAAAAAAGTTGTACCTGAGCCCTACTTTTTACTGTAACTCTAAAAGAAAAATGTGGAGGTTACGAGGGTCACCACTTTGCCAGAATGCATAATGTAAACAGGATAAAATGACTGGAAGCTCATGGAATCTCAGCATGAACAAAGTTTTAAGAAGTGCTGACTTCCTACTACAACCTCTAGCATCAGCATTAATCGAATCCAGTGTATTTATCTTCCTTTGCCATTCTCACTAAAATTAGATTGTTTACTTTTTTGAGCAAGCTAATGGCACACTTATTTACTGCTTATGTCTACTAGGCAGAAAAAAAACTAGTAGAGAACCAGCCTGCTCCTTTCACCTCTAAAACACAATTACTGGAATAGTTATGAGACTATTAATGCTTTATAGACAAGCTTTTCTTACATAAGAAAATGAGAGGTTTAGCTCAAAGATGCTTCTGATTCCTTTCCTGTGCTGAGATGTGTAGCTCTCTTGAGGTATGCACTACTCAATTCTGCCAGGTCCTGAGGGCTCTGTAGAGAAAGGAGGACAAAAAGATCTTCAGAAGCTTTCCCAATAAACCAGTTGTTTTTGTTGACCAGTATTGTTTATTACAAGGTCATTTGTTCCTAAAAATGTAAATGTCTTATCCTTCAGGTTCTTGCACTAACTCATTATTTGAATGTGACTTGAATTTGATGTGGAAAAGCAATTTCTGTGGTACATAAAATGCTATTGGGAAAAACACATTTTGCGGCTCATATAGTGAAAGAATTCTTAGATTCAGACCTGTTTCGCTACCTCAGTCCTGTTGTTTCTAATGATGCTTTCACCTAGCAAATCCAGACCTTGAAGAGAATAATGCAGTAGGTAACACTTTTAATCAGTATAGGAAATATGAAACAGCGGGGAATGAATTTCCAGCTGTGTAAACAAGAAAAAAAAAAAGGAAAAACGTGAAAGCTTTTTTTTTTCATTTCTTTCTGCTTAGATTGGTCTTACCCACGGGGCTTTTATAGTGTCACAGTTGCATGCTTATCAATAATTGTTTCCTAATTCTGCTCGATTTCTGTGCTGAAGTAGTATAAAATGTTGAGCTCCACGCGGGCAGTCAATTTTCAAGATCCCATGTGGACAACAGAAATCACTGTGCTGTTAGTAATCTGTTAAAAGGATAATTTTCCTTTTGTATTGCTGTTTAATTGGATGGAATCTCAAATCTTAATAGTACCTACAGTGCTTAAATACCATTCTCATTGAGATGGGACAATGAATGGGGAAGGTACTGCCTGTTTGAACAGGAAGCTTCTCTAATTAGTCCAAACTGTGGCTGAGTGTGGGGGAAAAGAAGTTTACCAAAATCATTTCAAGAGTCAGAACTGGATACTTCCTTGTGACAGCAGTTCGTTTATACCGGGGTGTTGTTAAATAACATGTAAACTGAGTATGTGTTTGTGGAGGGCACGCACTGAGGGGCATTTCTGCAGGGACAGGGGAAGTGGCAGTTGCCTGGCAGTCATGGGCAAGCTGAGTTCCACTGCGCGCTTTGGCATCAGGCTCTGTCTGTCTCTGCTCTGAATCCTGCTGGGGCCCCTGGGTCTTACCAAAGTACAAAATCATCTGCAGCAAAGACTGACCGTCACCTGGCTGAAGCCAGGGCTGCAGGACAGCTATGGTGTGTTTGCAGCAGATTCCATCTTTTCTCTGCTTTTTTTTTTTCCCCCCCCACACCATGAGCTACAAAAATTATCTTATATATTTGTCTTCAGGGAACAAGGAATGAGGACGAAGGTTGTTAGAGGGTGCAGGGAGCTTTAAACCCTTGGAGGCAAGTGGGAAACTGGAAGCACAGGGTCAGTGAGTGTTTTTTTGAACAACCAGGAGTAGGAAAGACAGATGGAGAATCTGCACTGTGGGACAGGGAGGCTGTTGGAAATGAGGAAGTGTCATTCAAAATGCATCCTACCTGGAGTCCTGTATCCAGCTCTGAGCTCCCCAGTACAGGAAAGACATGGACCTGTTAGGGCAGATCCAGAGGACAGCCATGAAAATTGTCAGAGGACCGGAACACCTCTCCTATGAGGACAGGCTGAGAGAGTTGGGATTGTTCAGCCTGGAGAAGTGAAGGCTCTCGGAAGACCTTATTGCAGCCTTCCAGTACCAAAAGAGGCCTTGTAAGCAAGACAGAGAGGGACTCGAGAGGCTTTTTACCAGTGCTTATAGGGACAGCATGAGGGGTTACAGTTTTAAAGTGAAAGAGGGTAAATTTAGATTAAACATGTGAATAAATTCTCTTTCTGTGAGAGTGGTGAGATAGTGGAACAGGTGGCCCAGAGAAGCTGTGGAAACCCCCTCCCTGGAAGTTTTCAACACTAGGTTAGATGGGACTTTGAGCAACCTGGTATGGTGGGAGGTGTCACCATGAAGGTAGCACCATAATCTTGGATGTTTCATCGCTGGATATGATACAGTACAAAGTTCTTGAAAGCTTCCAGCCATTAAACTTCACTGAACAACATAAAGCTTTTTTCAAAGAATGGTAGTCCTGCTTCAGTGAGCTGGCCACCATCCAGCCCTAACAATTGCCTTCTGCCTATCTAAATTGCTCTGTTTACTTAATTGGACGAGGTCATATGTCATAAGTTTGTTTGGGTAGGGTTGGTGGTGCTAGGACAATAGGTACTGTGTCACCCAACTCATTCAGGGCTGGGTGAAGCAATTTCTATGTGCAGATAGTGGTGACTTTGTGCACATCGCTCTGAAGCTTGCAAAGGACTTTGTAAATCAAATGGCATTTACAGTAAATTTAAACAAAGCGTTATTATTAGAAGTGGTGATTCTTGTCAGGCTACCTAGGCCACTGTGGGAGTTATATATGAATATTGTAATAATACTCCAGAATATATAAAAGAGGGAGGCCTGGTTTGTACTAGATATGAAGGATTTTCTCCATATGCATCTACCACAAGTTTATGGCCATCCCATACTGATACAGTGCTGGAGGGGATAAGGACCATTGATTCTTCTAGACAGAGGTGGTTGTCTTTTCCAAGTAGATTTTATTTTTCCTGTCACACTGCTTCTAGGAGGCTAATACAAACCTTAATAAAATGCTACATTTGTGTCATCAATGGGATTCCTCCAGCTCTGTTAGCTGTGCTGGCTGTACAGAGGGACCGGGGATGCAGCTGTCGAATTCAGACCCTGGTGTTTCAGGTGCCTGGTACAGTGGAATCAGTATAGCAGGCTGCTTTGTCAGTGGTTCTTAAACTTCCTAGACTGGAAGGATATGAGAAAGACATTACAAGTCAAGGAACTTCCAAATAAGCAAACAATGGTCCTGCTGAGCAGAGCTATTTCTGAGGGGGGAGATGTTTGCTTAACCGCCTCATGGAGCTGGTGCATTTTTTCCAGATGGACTCAGATGGAGCAGTGGTCTCTAAGATCAGTGCTGTAGTTGTCTTGTTGATTTTTTTTCTTTTGTGTATGGATGTAGGAGTCTGTCCTTCTTCCCTTGCTCATCCTGTGGCCATGAGCATAGTTTACAGACTGGTGAGACTGAGCAAGGTGACCCTACTTTGCTCTTTGAATTGTAACCTCCCAGTTTGAACACTTGCAGTGCTTCCATATTAAACCAGTGCCTGACAGCACCGTGCAGTGGGAGTAGAGACAGTTTAAATCCATTGTCAGAAAGCGAGAGAGACTTCAGTAGTATCTGGAGGATTTGAATCCCACCAGCGTTACTATCTTTAGCATCAGGGATTGATTATTTCAGTGAAATAACAAATGCACCCAACACAGGCAATTCTCATCCCCTTTACAGGCAGTTTCCCTGTGGCTGTGTCTGCTGGGTGGTTGTACTGAGGGGAGGGATGTCCCAGAGGTTGGCCAGGTTCTCAAGAGAGTTTAAACGTAAATTACTTCTTCTCACCATGTTCTCATTTTGTTCTTTTCTGCAAATCTTTGTGCACTGTTAATGCTTTTACTTTTCAAAGGCTTGTCTGAATTCCCTAGTCGTTTTAATGTTACTGAGTGATTATATCAATTTCGCTGAGTACTCTTATTTGACATAAGCCTAACTATGTCTAAATAAATATTTATACTCAGTCTAAACAAATCTAAATGTTAAGTATTGACTTAAAAGTATTTTAAGTGCCTTATTTCAAAACCTTATTTAAAACCCAAATGAGACAAGTATAGGTAAAGTTGAAACCAGACAAGCTTGCTCATCTAACTGTGTGGTTTTACAGCCTGCTAGATACCACAGCATAGGAAAAGCAGTGCAAATCTATGAGCGCTCAGGTTAAAAATGTGTTGTCTTTTTTTTCTCTAAAGGCAGTTTAGTGTTTTCAGTAAAATCAGCAAGTGAGACTGTGTAAGAATTTCTTGGCATTTGGTGGCAGAGGGTGTTTTCAGACATCAGGTTAGCAGGGAGAGTAGGGTGGCTGGGCGTATACTGGGCGACGTGGACTAATCTGCACGATAGTTTCCCTCCTGCACAATCATAGTTCTTTCTAAATGCATGAAAGTAGTGCTCGTTTACCATTCGTTAATCACTCTGTATGGTTAGACCTGACACCAAGGGGCTGTTGTTTAAAACCCTTGTTTTGCCTGCATAGGAATCCTGCTTACTGTGCTAGAATGAAGCAAACATGACGGCAATGGGGACCAGAGCGAGCAGCATAATCTTCCTCCTCGTGAGGCAGCAGAGCTGGAGACACAGGGGTGGGCTTCAGCCCTTCCCTTAGCTGCTGTAAGCAGCAATGAGCCAAACGGCAGTGACTGTCCTTCATAGACACTCTGGCTTGAAAACTAAATGGAGGGACACCTTTCTGTCTGAAATGCATGTGGATTTTCTGCTGGAAGATGTTTACCCAAAACTTTAATACTGCAGCTCATTTTAGCGATGTACAGAGTTGTCTGGGTGCTTGTATTGAGTTTTGGAATCTTGCCATGAGATAAGTTCTCATTTTATATAGTGTTTTTTTCACTCATGTGTCACATATCATTTGCAAAGGAATAAAAACACTATACTCCAATGTTGCAGCCTGGAGACTGAAGCTGTGAGGCTTCAACTTGCTCAGCTTCGTAATGGAGTAGCCTCCTTGCTTGCGCCCCTTGTCCACCATGGTTTCATCTTTTACCACCAACCCTTTTCCGTGCCATATTTCTTTGAATCAATATTAGAAGTTCACTTGCCATTCACATTAAGTGTATCAAATTGCAAATTAGTCAGTCCGAATGAACTCCAGCTTTTTTAAGGTTCTAGTAACAAAGCTAGTCGAGAGACAAAGTCTTGATGAGTTGCTATTACTTGAATTCTCAGTTAGTAACTAATTTCTGAGTGCCTCTATCCGTTACAATTTGTGCCTGTTTTTCTCCTGTCAAACAAATGGAAAATAGTAAGTTTGAGTTAACTACTGGCTTTTCTTTGTGTCATAGTTTAAGTGCTATAGAAAGCCAGTGAGAGGAATCTGTGCTCAGATACACATATGCAACTCCTGCTGTTTTCGGTTATTTGATGGTAGATCATATTAACAAAATCATTTGCAAAGCATCATAGAATATACAAGTCACTTATGTCTCAGAGTGAAGGTTCCTCTGATGTGACTCCACAGGCTCTGTACACATGCAGTAAAAGACGGCTGGAAATTTGTCCCTTGCTGAGGACTCAGTCATACTGCAATTTCCAGGTGCTGCAAAGGGATTTCTAGCCTCTGGAACTGGTTTCCAGCTTGGTTTCAGAAGGGCAAACTTTTCCACAAGGGGAGTTTCCAATGCTTCAAATCCTTCTTGTGCCTGGCAGGTTCTAGCTTCGCGTGTTTACCAAATTCCCATGGTTATCCTACTGTCACGAGCTCGATGGCAGGCGTATTTAGAGCTTGGAGGGATGATGTTTCTGATGGCAGTCATAAATGCACAGAATATTAGTGTCTGCACGTCTTTAGAATTTCACATTGAAAACACTAGGCCAAGGGGTAGAAATTTTTAGTCTTGCGCTAGTATTCTGTCATGGCTACAGATTGCTGGTACCTTGCAGCCGGGACATGCAGTGTGAACGGGCAAATATCCCTCTACTGTCATGTCACTGATAATACTCTGCGAACATCATACATTTCCACTAATTAGATGCTATTACTACCTGATGCGTAGGTCATTGCTCCTAATTAATCAAGGGCCAAGAAGGTACTTAGTATTTTACAAGACACAGGTGGAGACAGATGTCTGCTTGGAAAATTAAAATGCACTAGTTTGAGGATTTTATGTAAAACCAGATTAACTCTACAAATCTCATATCTAGACAGATCTTAATAAACCTGATGAAAATTAGAGAAATTAGATCAACTTAAAGCTAATAAAATGTGATATAAATATTCAAAGTTGTCTGTAAAAATGCTTTCAGGCAGAAGAATTAGCATGAAGCATATTTTTACAAGGATTAGTAAGAAGATTTTGCAGGGTAAACTAGCCCACAAAATTGTTCCTTTTCTCTTGAGTCTATAGAATTGCTTCTGTCATGAGATATGCAACCTAAACAGAAACTGGCAGCTATTGCAATAATAGTTTGTTCCTTCCTTATGCACCATATGTAAAATCAGAAGTGCTCTTGAAATAACTGAGCTATGCATTCTGGTTAGTTGGAATTAAGACTGGCCAAACAAATGCTTCTGGATATATACATATATTAAACACTGTAATTCTGACTGCCCTTCAGTTGTTTTCAGGGAATGCAGGCTCTATTTTCGATGATGTCATGCTTTAAGGCTCATTTCCTATTATCTGTACACATCAGCACTATAAACTTTGTCTTAATATACCCCTATAAATTTTCAGGTTATTTGCTTTCAGTTAAAGGAAAGTGTTTATGCACAGTGATCACGTCGAAGACTTTCCTGAATATATATTCTCCTGTAGAAAGTGTGCAGGCTGTGTTTGAATCTAGAGTTTATCTACTGCACAAAATTTCTAAATACATCATGTGGCCACTGTAAATTCAAATTTGAAAAATATATATTCATAAGTACCCCACATACAAAGCAAACATTGTAAAATACACTTGGATTAGACCTTTTAACCACGTCAGTGCGTGCCACATAAAAAACCATTTAGCCTAAGAGCTCAGAAGATGCATGATGAAAGCTACCCAAAAGAAGTCTTTGGAGGCTGTCTGAATAATTAGGGTTGTGGGATGAAACTGCTTGTGCAAGGAGGAAGATTTACGCTGCTCTCTTTTCGCCTCATATAATGTAACTGGCCCTATTGGCTCTACTAACTCATGTTCAAATGCATTTACCAGTGTTAAGAAGAATGTTCCCACCAGCTGCCAAGCAGCCTTGCAGTGGCCTCTCTGTCCTACTGCAAACACACAGAAGAAATTCACTTTGTTACAACCAGAATTCAGCCATGCTGTGCCGCAGCAGAGGCTACAACATTGGGGAGCAGGTGGCCTTGGTCTCATCACTGGGGTGATACCTGGCATTTTATGTCAGGTCTGTGGGATGCCCGTAGTTTTGGTAGAGACCTCTTTTCCATTTGTCAGCATTGGCTGTTTCACAGGGCATACTTTTGCTTTTATTGAACCATCAAAACAAAATGGGGTCAGGAAATGGGATTGCTGTAGGCAGGACTGTGTGTGAGGCTGTGCCCAATTTGTCTTGCAGCTCCTCAGGTAAGGAAGTAGTAAGAGCTCATGTGGCTTTACTCATGGTTTTGCATCGTTTGTCGTGTGTTTTTTCGCAGGGGTGCCTTGGCAGCACTTATTCAAGCAATAGGTTAAAGACGCACTGTGTTGCCAGAAGCGTGAAAAATGCTGCTCCTTTATTTGAGCGTGATTTGCCCAGTTCATCAATCAAGGACAGAGAGGGTTTAGAGTTACCCACTCTTAGGAAGAGTCAATTCTGAGTGTTAGGAAACCAAACCCAGATACTCTATTTAAAGCACAAACAGTGCTTTCTCCCTCTCTTTTTTTCTTCCCTTTAAAGATACATTTCTGAGTTTTGCAGTAGTTTTACCTTAAAATACTACTTGACGATGGCTGGATTCCAAAATCAGCAGGCAGATAAATAAATCCCCCAAACGATGGGTTTTTTATTGGTAGGAATGGCTGGTCTGCTTCTCTGTTGCTATTTACTTCCATGCATCTGAAATTGCATCCTCTAATCTCTAGGAGCACAACTTGTGGGTCTTGAAAGCCTTTGAGGAGACAAGAGGAAATTGTAAATCTGTGACCAGTAATTATAGGGATGCATTCTGGGGCTTAGGCTTGTGGTTTTTTTCAGGGCAGAGAGGAGAAGACCATACATGTATGTGCACTTACTGGACAGCAGCATTTCCAACTGAAAACTGTACCCTGTGAAAGGGGAGCCTGTTCAGTGCTTAAGGATGTCTTTAGAAGAATGATGGAGAGAGGCTTTTTTACCAGGGCCTGTAGGGATGATGAGCGGTTACCATCTTAAACTGAAAGAAGTTTTAGAGCAGACATAAGAGAGAAAGTTGTTATTACGAGGGTGGTGAGACACTGGAACAGGCTCCCCAAAACTGGTGTGGCTGCCCCTTCACTGGAAGTGTTCGAGGCTAGGTTGGATGGGGCTTTGAGCAACCTGGCCTAGTGGAAGATAAGCCTGCCTATGGCAGGGGGCTTGGATTGATCTTCAAAGGCCCCTTCCAACCCACATCATTCTGTGATTCTCTGCAAATTCATTCAACAACTAAATCCTGTTAGAACTCTCAACATGAGCCTTAAACATTTCCTGGCCTGACTGGCAGATTTGGCTGGAGTGGGTCTGAGTCCCACCTATGTGAATTAACTGATTTTATTCCCCTCTGTCCCACTTGTGTTAGAGCTGCTCTGCAGAGATTGTAGCGTTTGTGTTCAGTGTGTCTGAGGACTTGTAGTTTTAAAAGCAGGACCTCTGTTTTGGAGAGGTTAGGCAGGGACTGATGTGAAATGGCTGGTAATATATTTTCATCACGCATTGTATCATGCTTCGTTTTTGAAGTAAAGTGCTCCTGGAGATTAAATCATGTTGGACAGTTCTGAAGCTAGGAAAACACATTTTATGATTGTGTTATGCATTCATAAAAAGGAGATTTTATAATGCTTTTGCTGACAGGCCCTTAAATAGACAAGCACAGGTAGGTGCTGCTGTCAGGTCGGTGCAGATTACTGGTTAACTGGCCATATAAAATTGGAGTGAAATGTAATTAATAGAAACATAGAAGAGGTGCATGCAGTGTCTGTCCAGACAGATTGGATCAGAGGAAGCCAGCACTGCTCTGTTAGAGCCAAGGGACACTTCATTCATTTAGAAAAACCTTACGTGTTTATTAAAAATAAAAACCAAAAAACAACGAACCCAAAACAGGAAAAAGTAAACACAAGTCAAAATGCTGCAATTCTGTTTTGTCTTTTCTCGCCTGCGGCAGCTGAAAACCATGGTGGATAAATGAATAAGTGCAATGAAATGAGACTTGGTAACACACAGGCTATTCTATATTTATTTGCATCTCCAGTTCTTAACCCTTTATACTGTGTATGGTATTTATTTTAACACATTCAATTTCCTGAAAGCCCTCTTTCTTGTGGTTTCCATTTCACCCATCGCCCCACTACCTTAAAACCCTCTTCAAATATTTACCATGTGCCCTTTCTTGCTATGCTTCTCTTCTGCTTCTCCAAGCTGTTTCTGCCCTGTTTTCACGTGTCTCCCCAGCTTCTCCTGGCTCCCTTCTCAGCTGCAGGAGTTCCCTGTCTATGAGCAGAAGCAGCCCCCTCCTAGTTTGCTGTTTCTGCTCTGCTGTTTCACCTGCACCAGGTACTCCTACCTTGGCTCCCTGTGGCAGGACACCAGTTCACCCCGCACCACCTCTTCTGCACACACATTCCCTCCTCCTCCTCCTCCTCAAGCTGGAGTGAACATTGAATATGTAAAATCAGCAGGTGCCGTAAAGTTAAGTAGGTCATGCTGTTTTTTTCATTTCTCTGAAAAAGCAGGAGGAAACAAAAGAGGAGGGAAAAGCAGTCAAGAGACAAAAGGGGTGTTTCCAGATAAGGCTGGAAAAGAGATAGGAAGTCGATGAGGCAGTGAGTATGTCTGAAAATCACCTGAGGTTCTTGTTTTCCCCACCCACCCCATTCCCCCTCTCATGTTTTTTACTTCTACCTCATGCTTTGCTTCAGAGACTTTCCACAAGAGCATTCAAGCTGTAGTAGCAGAGGCCATAGGAGAGGAAAAGTTGAAGGCTGTGCCTGGAAAGAAAAGAAAAGAAGGTGGGGGTGGCAGGAGGAGCTGTAAGAAGATGTGGAAAGATACGTAAGGGACAAAAAATATAAATGGGCTTTTAAGAACTGTCATGAACATTAATTTGAAGGGTGGATAGAAAAGAAGCACACTTTAATCTCAGAATAATCAAAATGAGCAACACCACCACGGACATGCAAATGGTCCAAGTGGAAGTTTAAAGAATTTCAAGAAAGGTGAACCCGGCAAACCCCTGCTATTTATCTCCAGCAGCAGAAGCCAGGAAAATTCTCCATTCCTCAGCTATGTGTTTCTTGGCTCCTGACATTCAATGAACTTTCCATTTCAAGAATTTTCCCCATCCTCCTCTGCCTCTCTCTGTTTGTGGCTTGTATTATCAGCTGCCTTAAGTATAATATATATTGTTGTACTCCATTTAGTGCAGTTGACAGCTTCTCATTTTCATAGAGCTTCTGTGCCACCTCTCAGAAGTTCTGGACAAATTGCTGGCACTGCCACATAACTACATTAAAATGAAGAATGCAGAAATTGGCTAAACCTAAACTGGAAAATAAAATCAGGAGAAGTGAAGAATAAGAAGACCGTGTGATGATGAGACAGGGAATCACACAGCAAACACCACCAAGTGAGAGGCAGGATAAGAGGGAATGGATTTTGTTGCATGGGGCTTTATGAATTACTTGCTGTATTGATTCATGGGTTAAAATTGATTTATCCCACTGATTTATGGGATATGGCTTTGTCGTTGCAGCTTATACATGATTCTACTGTTAAGTCCTACAGTGTTATAATGTAACAGGAATAAAAAAAGTCTGACTTTGCCTTTTGTCAAAATGCCAATTACTTTTGAAAGTCTGTGTGCTGTCCTGTATAGCTCTATTGCAGCAAGGAAATCTCTGGCTCTTTCCAGCTCTCCTCTGCCTGTGCTCAAATCAGCGAGGGGCAGTGCAGATTTGGAGATGCCACCGGGGTGGGCTGATGCTGCCGCAAGAGGCTGAGGCTGCGTTGGACATCTGGAGCATGGTTTGGTGCTTCTGTTTCGAAGAGGAGGAGGGCGAGATGGATCGCCTGCCTGTGACCTCTCGAGTCCCATTTGTGCAATTTGTAGGGAAAGTAAAGCTTCACACATGCTGGAAATGTCATCCTTTTGATTTGATTATATTTTATGCCTGTGAGTAATGGTTAATTATGAGGGAGAAGTGATTCTGGCAAGGAAGGAGCTGGAATAGTTTGTGTTTGTTTCCACATGGTCATGCTCAGATTCCCCTGCACTGAAAAAAATCCACCTCCTTTCTTGTTTCTTCCAGGGGAAGTCCGAAACCAGTCCTTGAAGATGACCTTAGCACTGAAAACAAGCAATTCGTTGTTGTAGTGTGGAGCTAGTGACACAGAGTCCTTTTACTATCAGTATAAATGCAGTTTTTTCTTTGTACTGTAACACCCTTACTAGTGCAGGGAAAGCCAGCGAATTAAAGTTATCCTAACTCCCTGCATTTTGCTTCCCTTGCTCCAGGCTCTCTCTCATTTTTTGCTGGTCCCTTGGCTAAAAGAAGACAAAAAAAATTGTCTTGAATTGCAGGAGGGATAAAATAACCCCGGCCTTGCGTGAAGCTGGTGGGCGTGCGTGGGCATCCCCGCTTTCTGCCAGGCTTCGGTGGTCGCCTTGCACAGCAGTCGCTGCAGGGAGCCGTATCCCCTCGAAGCTGGGGCAGCTCAGACACTGCAGCAGGTCTTTACACCCTGCGGCCAAATTAGATTTGGCCATTTGCAGGATCAGAGAGAGTTAAAGAGTCTGGAGGGACCTTTAGTCCTGTGCTTGCTGCAGACTGATGCAGCTGGATGTTGGTCCATAGGGCATCACCAGGCTGAGCGCTCAGTGAGGTTGGGAAAAAAAAAACCCCAAACCTAAGTTTTTATTAGTTAGGAGACCTCATGGTTTTAACAAACACCGCGAAGTGGGTCAAAGAGGGGATTCTGTGGGTTCAGATTCCTGTTGAGTCAGCTGCTTGCTATTAAACACGTCACTCAGCTGCTTTTCTTGCAGATCAACTACATCTTTGTAACACTGAGAAAGCGAGGCCTCATTAAAATGGGCGCTTCATTTCTACTAAGAGAATGCAAAAAAGATGGAAGGATCAATGCAGGAGCCCAAAGTGAATGGGAGGTGAGGCCCAGGAAGGCAGGACT